>NW_026889755.1:3830000-3850000 GCF_033153115.1 Saccostrea echinata | reverse complement strand
AAACGTATCTGGAAGCATGCTGGGGTAGTGTAGATTCTAAATTATTCAAATCATGACCCCTGGGGATAGGGCGGGGTCACAATAAGTACTACCGGGGGGGGGGGGGAGAAATCAGGTGAAAAACAGCAAGGCCAAAGTTACTCAGGTGAGCGCTGTGGCCCATGGGCCTCTTGTAAATACAAAGGATCATTTGGCATCAAAAGTACCTTTTAGTTGCAAAGAAACGAAAATATATGTTGTAGACACGAGTAAATTAGAGCATCTTGATGATATACGGTCACATGAACTAGGTGCCATGAAAAATGAGAGAGTTCAAAGAGATTACGTTTCTATTGCTGATGATGAGAGAGTAATTAAAGTTTTGAGAAAAAATCCCAGCGTCATGAGACAAGGAATCTACATGCTCAAAAGGTCTTACTACTCCTTAAAAAGCGACGCAAGTTTTAAGAGAAGAATATACGAACTCTTTGACTGGAAAGGAAATCAACATAAAGTAGTCATTTTGCAGTTTGTTTTCCATGGTAATATTCCCCCGCCAAAGCCAAGATCTCATAGAAATAGCAAATCAGGAGGGATCTACGTACGGACAACAAAGTCTACAGTTGAAAAGGTAAATAAGAAGATGAAGGCAAAAGATGCTTTTGAGAACGCATTCGAATCTGTCGGCGGCTTGGAGGCAGAGAGCATGTGTACCATCCCTAGAAATATAAAGCAGATTTACAATATTAAGCACTCCACGTCCAGGCAGGAAAAAGGGTCCAAGGATAAAGACGACTTGTTTTCAATTATACAACACTGCAAATCGGAACAGTCTATGACTAATCCTTTTATAAGGTCCATTCAAGCTGCACCCGAGCCCATGTGCGTCTGTGTAACGGACAGACAGCTATCAGAAATGCAGAAGTTCTTAACTAACCCTGCAGAGACATCCATATTAGGTATTGACCCTACTTTTAATTTAGGCCAATTTCTTGTAACAGTTGCAACATACAAACACTTACAACTTCGACATCGTCGAACCGGAAATTCCCCTACAATGATTGGTCCCGTCCTCATTCATCAGCAAAAGCTTCCAATGTCATATTCCTATCTGGCAAGCACGTGCACTTCTCTCAGGCCAAGTCTTAGCGAAATTCTTTTTATTGGAACTGACGATGAAAAGGCCATATTTAACGGTGTGAAAAATTTCTTCCCTCAAAGTCTGAACATTCAGTGTTTTAGGCATATGCGAAATAACATTTCCAGAAAACTCCAAGGACTGGGTGTTTCAGAATCCACCATAGGCGAGTACATCAGGGATATATTTGGTGTAAAACGCGATTCCGAGGTAGAATACGGATTAGTTGATGCCACTTCTGAATCCGAGTTTGACACAGAGTTAAAAAATTATGAAATAATCTGGAATGAAAGAGAAATCGAAGACCGAAAAACAAACGACCCGCTTTTTTACAAATGGTTTCTCAAGGAAAAGGCTGACACATTTAAAAAACATCTTCTGTTACCACTGAGAATATCTGCAGGTCTGGGTTTTGCTGAGTATACCACAAATGCCAACGAATCTATAAACAAGAAGCTTAAAGAGAAAGTAGACTACAAAGAATCTCAGTTAGGAGAATTTTGTTCTAAACTATTTTCTTTAGTTGACAGTCAGAACAAAGATGTTGAAAAAGCCCTTATTGGAGTTGGGCCTTATGAATTAAGACCTGAATATAAACAGTATGAAATATGCCAAACAGACTGGTTCAAATTATCAAGTAGCACAAGACAAGTCCACTTGCAAAACTTTCTAAAGGCTCCACTTAAGCCATCACGTCACTCTTCAGACAGCGAGGGTGCCTCTTCTTCGGGAACTACAAGGTCCAAAACCAAATCTGGTGGCACGAGTATTGAATTTGAAGATACCGGGTTGTCTGAAAATGTTTACCAAAGAGTATGGGATAAAGCTGTGGAAATTTTAGAAAAAGATAGTAATATTGTAAATGCCCCTGGGGACAGTACAGCAATGCTTGTTTTGAGCAAATCAAAAAAAAATTCCTCACTATGTTGAAATATTTAAAAGTGGAAAAATAGAATGTCCGTGTGATGGATATAAAGCCAAGCAAATGTGTTCTCATGCCGTAGCTGTTGCCGAGAAAAAAGGAACTCTAGATAAATTTTTGTGTTGGTATAAGAAATGCGGAGAACTAAGCGTTTCAACGATTTGCAAAGAGAAAATGCCCCCAAAACCTCAAAAGAAACCGGGACATAAAGAGAGATCGGCAAAGAGAAAATCCACTACTCAGTATGAATTTGAAGACGTATTATCTACAAAACGAAGATCGCGCTACAGTCCACTGGAAAGCAATGTGACCGCATCTGACGATTTGGAGAACGATTACAAAAATACGAGTATGCTATGGGTGTTCAAAGGCAATTAGAGTGCCGCCATTTGTACCTGCTCCCCCCTATGATGTAGTAATATGCAGAAAAGAATACCGCGCTTATACGCATGATGGAATAACCAAACTCACTCGTACACCTCAAAATGTCCATTATCATTTAAAGAAGGCATGCCTCACGATGAAGAATCCCGAATTTAACAAAGACACTCTCATTATTTGTCCTTCTGATGTCGCTATACAGCTACAAGATGTGCATAAGAGTTATCTTAAGTGTTTTAATATTAAATACTAAATAACTCGTTCGAAGTCCCCTTCAAATTTCAAGTTCGGTGGGAAAAACATTTTCTATGATTCAATCGATGTCCATATCCTTCTGCGAAACTTATTTCTCCCATTAGAATTTCAAAATGCAAAAAGAGGTTATCATTTGAAAAAAAAAGAACGATAAAACAAATAATAAATATAAGCTATACTTAGTTATAAAAACTATGCATTTGCTAAATTTTGAGACAGGGGAGATAGTTTATTACTGTGCAAGTCCTGTGTATAATTATATCTGAATAAACCTGGATAATGTAAGTTGTGTTGTTTCATAAACATTTTCAGGTATCGGATATAATTTTAAGATGTATTTAAATATTTACATTATTTAGAAGTTCGTGTATATTATTACTATATACAGCATCCAGTATATATACTGAATATACATGTAGTTATTTCTCTCTCGATATCAATCGATGGCAAAAAAGGCGGTGATTTTTTTTTTTTCGGGGGGTGGGGGGTTACAAGTCTTGAGAAGTTTGATGATGCAGCTGGGTGTGAAAGCAATTTACTGACAATTTTTTGCTAATTGTTATGAGAGAGCCAAATATTAAAATTATATACATATACCAAGAATGGAAAAAAGGAGTCCTTTTTCACAAAATTTCAAAAATTTAAGCGAAGTGTAGCAAGCATTTGACACTACTATTGAGTGGGCACTTCCGTAATTATTACCAGTTTCTAGAAATAAAATTATCGGACCCCCACACCACAAACACACCCTCCACCTCCGGTTCCTTCGGACCAGCAGCCCTTTCATAAAATCTTCCATTCAGATTTTAAAATTTAACGACTAGATAAATACAGACGATATTTTTTAGGATTATAAAGAATGTATTGCAGTGTAAGAATAATATATGAATCTTACAGTTTAGGATAATTTAGATAGTTCTTAGAGACCTGGAAAAAAAATGTCTTACTTGCTTGTATAAGATATTTTGTGAAAAGGTTTATAAATCAATACAAAGGAATATATTTTTTAGATATAGGTGTATGTAATACATGTAAATTGCTGATCTGTAAGGTATAAAGTAATTATAATTTATGAACTGGGTTCAGAATATCTTTTAAAAAGTCGCAAGTACACGTGAATGAACTTTTCAGATGTAATTAATTTTTTTCGCATATTTGTATTTTCTTTCCGTTTTCCGTTCCGTTCCGTTTTCCGTTCCGCGTTTTAGCAACACCCAACAAAATCAGCTGATTTTACTATGTCTTTCCTTTACGACATTTACAAATTTTGAAGAGAGAGAAGGTTCCTTATTGATTGGTTGCAGCTGTTGGGTCCTCTAGGGAGTTTTAAACGTGATTGTGAAGTTTGCCTTTCAGATATATTAAAATTTGGTTGAAGACGTGTCTTATATATCAGGTGTTGTCTAGCGCTGCAGTAATCGCAAATGCAGTAAGAAAACAACCAATAGAAAAGGATCTTGGTTCTCTGGGACACAATTATTATTAGAGCAAGCAGTGAAATTGTCACATTATTGAATGTACGAACTTCCAGGCAATTTCATTTCCAGGAAACTTAAAATTGGAATGCTGCACTGTTAAGATTGATTAAAGAGGGCGGGGTCTAATCTACACGCCGGATATTTACTTTGACATCACACAAAAACAGCAAAATCTCACAATACCAGAAAATAAGATAATTTGCGATGTTAAACTTTATAAGAGTAATGAACAATATTAAAAACCTACCATTGTATTCATTTTTATTACTAGTTAAATCCCATTCAGCAAGGTATAAACAAGTTACTGATCGCAATTCACTTGTCAACATGACGTCATCATGGTAATAATTGCAGTCAGAGGAAGATCAAGTATTCTTTTACAATTAAAAATGCACTTTATTATCAAACATAATATTATTTTAAGACGTTACATAGACCATTAATACCCTTGTGAAACCTTTATTTAGTGCTTACCTACCCAATTTTTTTATCATTAGTCGGGAGAGGACAAGGAAACATTTTTTAAAGATGGCACCAGTTTTCAATAATTATCGAGATAATGTATTGAATTAATTGTACCGTCTTTTTGTGTATAGGGCTGGCATGTTAAACATAGAATTGTCTAATAAAATCGCCTTTTTGCAGGGGCATAGGCTTTACAAATACATAAAGCAAATTTGCCTTAATTAACTTCAAAAAGTGCTGCTGTTTTCCTGAAATTTAGAATAATACTTAATAATCACATGAAATACTTGATAAAGGTCACACATACTTAATTTTGAGCCAAGTTGAAATTAAAGAGTGCTGACCAGTTTCAAGTCTTAACGCTATGTATCATAGAGTACAGTCGTCCGCGTAGAGCAGTGGTTAGAGAGTCTACTCTAGAGTCGTGGTATGAGGAGCTGATCCTTACGTCGAGGGTTCGAATTCACTGCGGGGTGTGGAGACCGGTCCTTCGGATCAGACCGTATAAACTGAGGTCCCGTGTCGCAGGAGGTGTTGGCACGAAAAAGATCCCTCACTACTCAATGGCCCAAAGTGCCGAGTATAGGTATAAATTTGCAGCAGCAAGTGGTGGCGTCTCCATATGAGTGAAAAATTCTTGTAATTGTAAAACAATAAAACAAACAAACAAACAAACAAAGGTAAACTCTACTCTGAAAAATAGCATAGCATAAAAAAAGGCCATCAAATCTACTGTTCTTGCAACAGACATATAGCCTACTTTTAAGGCAGTCCGATGCTCAGGTTCTGAAAATCAGCTTTTAAATAATTGAAAATGCTCTCAAAAAGTCTCTGATTTCACAGAGTAATGTGAATTTTCCCGTAGTATTTCTTCAAAGTTCATCATTATTATAATAGTTAATCATGTTATATATCAAATCTCGAATGTATTTTCAGGAAATGAATGCGAATATAAACACCAGCTATGCATTTTCTAATTGAAAATTGATCAAGAAATATATGTAAGAATAAAAAAAATATAGGTATCCAGGCACTTGGAGAAAATTGCATTTTCATCTTTTTTATGCTTATACAGTAATTTACTTCAATTGTTATATAATACATGGTGTAAAATGCTTGTGCTATCATTGCTAGACATCACAGATCACGTCTAATTTCATATCATGCTCATAAGCATTGATATCTTATGCTAGATTAAAGGAAATTTGATTTCTCTAAAAATGAATTTATTTTTTTCTTTTATGTGGTACAAATGTCAACTTTTTACAAGACTGTTTCTAAGACTTCAAAGAACCTTGAATCATATTGAGATGCATAAAATGAATATTGTTGCATGAAAAGATCTCAATTTCAAGCTTCATTTTGAGACTTTTTAAATAAAATAATAAATTTAAGAGTTATCCTTCCTGGCTGAAGTTCGGAGATCCTTAAACAAGTCATCTAGTAGCTGCATAACTGTAGCGTTATGGGTACATTTTAGTTTCAAAGGCTAAAATATAAAACCATAACGCTACAGTTCTGCAGCTAATCATTTAGTAGCTTATCCAAAGAAATAACGTTCACGTACATTTTAATTATAAAGGTTAAAAATAAAATCTTAACGTTATTAAATATAAAATTAAGTATAATCACATATTATCTGAATAAGAATCTCATTATAAAGACCCAGATTTATTAAGTTTTCAGGATATATGTACAAAAATTTATAATAATATTGCTATATCTAAAAGAAATACTTGCTAGAAGTGAATTCATGACTTTTTCCCATAATCCAACAATGCAATTAAAAATAGCAGATGCTTTAGTTATTAATCCTTAAAATCTGAGCCCAGTGAACATACATATAATGAAAATTGCGTCTTTTCCTCAAACCTTTATTTAAGGGTAATATTCTTGTACTTTTATGAAATTAAATAAAGAAAAATGTACAGACATCTGTGAAAGTACTGAAAATGATTCTTGATTATCTCTATTCCAATTAGTGTGGTTACTAAAATCAGAGACATTCATGTCTCCTTAAATGTTGTTTTTAAGTTTTAATGTTTTTTTCTCTCTCACTGAAATATCTTTGCTGAATACTGTTTGATTTTTTTTTTTATTTTACACGCGGCAGTAATTTATCCGTAACTAAAGTATACATATTATAAAAGTAAAGTTTTCCGCTGTTAATTCAGATGAGTTGTATGTATGTTTTAATCGAGTATTTATGTAAATGTCTTTAGCATGATTCCTTTATTCTGTAAATTCTTGGATCCACGCCTTGAATGATGTATTCAATATGCGACGTTAGTGTAAAATCCCGCGCGCTGACCACTGTTCTACATATTTAGCTTAATTGACTCAGCTGACTCACCACCATCCAAGCGATACTAACTCTCTTATTCTTTGTAAATCCTGTGTAGTTTTCCTTTAAGATGGTCCATTTTGTTTAATACTAATAAAATAGATCGCCGATTTATTACGCAGTTTTGTTTATTTTCATCACTGTATTTAGAAATCGCGTCATAATCAGATCACAATCGCTAGTCTTAATTGCAAGTGTAGTGGAGTTGTATTTTTAGCTCACCTGAGCCGAAGGCTCAAGTGAGCTTTTCTGATCACATTTTGTCCGTCGTCCGTCCGTCCGTCTGTCCGTCTGTCTGTCTGTCTGTCCGTCCGTCTGTAAACTTTTCACATTTTTGACTTCTTCTCAAGAACCACTGGGCCAATTTTGACCAAACTTGGTACAAAGCATCCTTGGGTGAAGGGGAATTTAAATTGTTAAAATGAAGGGCCAAGTCCCCTCACAAGGGGAGATAATCAAGAGAAGAAAAAAATAGGGTGGGGTCATTAAAAAATCTTCTTCTCAAGAACCACAGGGCCAGTAAAGCTGAAACTTATATGGAAGCATCCTGGGGTAGTGTAAATTTTAAATTGTTCAAATCATGACCCCCGGGGGT
Source organism: Saccostrea echinata (assembly GCF_033153115.1). Lineage (NCBI taxonomy): Eukaryota > Metazoa > Mollusca > Bivalvia > Ostreida > Ostreidae > Saccostrea > Saccostrea echinata. The sequence goes on along the minus strand of NW_026889755.1, from coordinate 3,842,443 downwards.
AGGGCGGGGCCACAATGTGGAATCAATGTTTTACATAGAAATATATAGGAAAAATCTTTAAAAATCTTCTTCTCAAGAACCACTGGGCCAGAAAAGCTGAAACTTATGTGGAAGCATCCTGGGGTAGTGTAGATTCTAAATTGTTAAAATCATGACCCCCAGGGGTAGGGCGGGGCCAAAATAGGGAATCCAAGTTTTACATTGAAATATATAGGAAGAATCTTTAAAAATCTTCTTCTCAAGAACCACTGGGCCAGAAAAGCTGAAACTTATGTGGAAGCATCCTGGGGTAGTGTAGATTCTAAATTGTTCAAATCATGACCCCCGGGGGTAGGGCGGGGCCACAATAGGGAATCCTAGTTTTACATTGAAATATATAGGAAAAATCTTTAAAAATCTTCTTCTCAAGAACCACTGGGCCAGAAAAGCTGAAACTTATGTGGAAGCATCCTGGGGTAGTGTAGATTCTAAATTGTTCAAATCATGACCCCCCGGGGGTAGGGCGGGGCCACAATAGGGAATCCAAGTTTTACATTGAAATATATAGGAAAAATCTTTAAAAATCTTCTTCTCAAGAACCACTGGGCCAGAAAAGCTGAAACTTATGTGGAAGCATCCTGGGGTAGTGTAGATTCTAAATTGTTAAAATCATGACCCCCAGGGGTAGGGCGGGGCCAAAATAGGGAATCCAAGTTTTACATTGAAATATATAGGAAGAATCTTTAAAAATCTTCTTCTCAAGAACCACTGGGCCAGAAAAGCTGAAACTTATGTGGAAGCATCCTGGGGTAGTGTAGATTCTAAATTGTTCAAATCATGACCCCCAGGGGTAGGGCGGGGCCACAATAGGAAATCCAAGTTTTACATTGAAATATATAGGAAAAATCTTTAAAAATCTTCTTCTCAAGAACCACTGGGCCAGAAAAGCTGAAACTTATGTGGAAGCATCCTGGGGTAGTGTAGATTCTAAATTGTTCAAATCATGACCCCCCGGGGGTAGGGCGGGGCCACAATAGGGAATCCAAGTTTTACATTGAAATATATAGGAAAAATCTTTAAAAATCTTCTTCTCAAGAACCACTGGGCCAGAAAAGCTGAAACTTATGTGGAAGCATCCTGGGGTAGTGTACACTCTAAATTGTTCAAATCATGACCCAGGGGATAGGGCGGGGCCACAATAGGGGGAATCCCAAGTTTTACATTGAAATATATAGGAAAAATCTTTAAAAATCTTCTCAAGAACCACTGGACCAGAAAAACTGATACTTATGTGGAAGCATCCTGGGGTAGTGTAGATTCTAAATTGTTCAAATCATGGCCCCTGGGGGGAGGGTGGGGCCACAATAGGTATTACAAGGGGGAGTCTGGTAATAAAGAGCATGGCCAAAGTTACTCAGGTGAGCGATGTGGCCCATGGGCCTCTTGTTTTATGAGAGTTATCTCTCTTGGTTCTCGGAGGAAGTGCGCGGTTGTCAAAGAGAACCAGTACTATCGTCTGAGAACCGGGCGAATCCATTCCGCTCCCTGGGTCATTCCCTGTTTTCTGTTATTCAAATACAGACATTTTTAGGAGTAAGTCTCCTCTTTATTTTTTTTTTTATCTATTTATTACCTGCCGCCAGGAGGCGGTCGGTTATTTGATATTCTGAAAGTTTTAAGTAGCCGTGCGTTTCTGCGGAGCTAAAACAAATAAAAGTATTTAACATTCATTGCGTGGACCCTGAGGTCCACGCAGAAAATATATTAGCGGAGTTAAACCGGATGCCATGGGCTTACGTCAGGCTGCGCATGCGCGAGGATGCTAGAGAGTTCGCCTCTAAGACAACTTGCCCGTAGAACAATTCGACCTATATTCGAATTAGAATATGCCAATCATTGGCAAACCTCGCTCTAAAGTCTGCACATCGTATTTATGTATTCTTTGGCGTAACCAAGATCTGAATTTCTCTTTAATACATATATCCTTTATATACAAACTAAATTCTATGGTACAAGCATTTTAAATAAGTAGGAAGAACTTATAGAGATAGCTTAACAGCTTGAACATGTTGAATTAAAACCACTAGGTTTTAAAAGTCTTTGCCATGTTTACCGGCATTAGTTTTGTGCATCAAGGTTTGCAAAATAAGTTGATAGACAGCAATCCAAATATAGCTTGATAAAGGCCTGTAGCAATGTTTTTCCATATGCGGGAGAGGGAGAGACATCCAAAAAAACAAAAAAAACAAAAATTCTGCGTACTACAGATCTGTGCTTCACGTGTACCATCTATCTTTCCAATGATAGGATACTTCCGTATAAATCTAGTACAGATGTCAAGTCCCAGCCGTTAAGCATTACATGTATCGAAATAGCACGGTTTTTTTTCAGTTCAATGACAAAACTATAGGCCAATCGGGAATAAAATTTAACAATTTTGCTATGAAAGTACAATCACTCAAAGTAGGCAGATCATTGTAGAAAATGTTAGCGAAAGGTAAACCTGTGCCACCTTTCAGAGTAACCAATGAACTCGTCCATGGATGCATTGACGGTCGTTGTAACAAGAATAGATATGGGTTACCCCATATCCAAAATATTCGACTTTTAATTTACTCCAATTTTCACTAGAAAAAAAAACTGTACATGTTATGAAACTGGTGTATAGTTCTTCATGTCTGTAGCAAATACTGTCACCAGTCTAAGGGTCACTAGCAAACAGTACACACACCTGTGCTTGCAAGACCAAATAGCCTAGGTCTACACACGTGCGATAAGATCTTCTCAGACCTTCTGCTGAGAAGTTACGATTGCAGGTGTTGTATATTAACCATTCCGTTATTTAAAAGAGACAGAGAAAAACACACACACACACACACAAAATTAATCTTTTTTGTGTTTTTAAATTGATCGGGTTAATCGATAACTTAGCATTGTTTAAGATAACTCGAGACCATTTAGTAAAGGGGGGGGGGTTCTAAGTCACACCACAGGCACTTACATTCAAGCCCGTAGCAACGGTTTTCAAAGGGGGCAACCTTCAAAAAGAGTTGACAAGCAGAAATAAATAAATAAATTAAAAACCTGTGCACCACCCTGTAAAATCCTATTTAGGGGGGGGGGGGGGGGGACTTCGTCTAACTGTTCGGTACATTTTGATTTCTTTTAAATGTTTGATTCCTTTCCGCAACAAAAAGTGCGGGGGAGCTTCCAATGCAAATTAAAACTTATATATTCAAATTCTAACAAAAGAATTTTTAAAGAAAAAGTGACGGGACATTTTGAACCTTTCTTAAAATATCCCCATAATATAAGGAGATAAATAATTGTCCTTTACAAAAATTTTGATATTTCTTAGGCAAAATTTGTACTTGACAATTAATAGCCATTCTCTGTAAGCATTTAAACTCTTATATAGGGAGTGTGGCACGCTAGGTCTTAGATTTTTATGAAACTTGGCACACATTCCTATAATGATGTATGAAACTAAAATTCATAATAAAATGGTTGCTATGGTCAATGGTTACCATGGCAACCAACATACATTTTTCATGGCCTAAAAAATGCTAAATTTTGATGAAAAATGACCATTTTTGACTAATTAAAAGTCTTTAATACAACAAGATATTTACATGACTTTATCTTTTTGTCAAAATACATCATTTTTATAGTTCTTTAGATAATTTCTAGTATGTGAGTAACTTAACCTCATAGAAAAAATATCCCCCCTTTTTAAGTATGATTTTTCTAAGGAAAAATTGTAGATTTTAGGCTCTTTTGAAAAGCCTGGTATAAATTTTTGCGGACATATTGGAAAAAATAAATACATTGGTTTGAAAGTCCAAAAATAGTTGTAATATAAATTGTAAAGAACCACTTGGTATTCATATCTTGTTTTCATGTTACCATGGTTACAAACTAATGCTTTTTTTAAGAATTCCAGACAAGGGCAATAGCTATCTACTATCAGTTTCCAATTAAATACCTGAGTATTTTAAAATGGATTAAAACCAAATTTGTACATGTAGTACACAATAGCAAAAACAAAGAAAAAAATCAATTTTCATAACAAAAGGTTAAAGGTCAAGGTCAAAATGGCTCGATTTAGATGGAAAAGTAAGGAAATTTTTTCAATATTTTTTTCAATGCCATAACTAATACTTGTGATTTAAACAACATAATTATGAATAAACAAAATTACAGTTCTGTTGGACAATACATGTAACGAGCATCACATGAATTGGTAAATACGGACAGAAGGTCAAAGTTCAAGGACACAATGGTATATAAAATTTGCCTTTTTGTCCCCTGCTTTCACTTAAAGTGGGGGATATTTATTTAGGTCTGTCTAACGTCCATCCGTCTGTCTTTCTGCAACACTTTCGTTTCTGCACATGTCTCGTGAAGCCTTTGAGCCTTTGCAATGAAAGTTTATAAAACAACTCCCTGTGGCCTAAGGAAGACCCCCATTGATTTTAAGGTCAAAGGTAAAGGTCATGAATTCATAAATTCTGTCTGCTTTAACACTTTATTTCCGCGCAATATCTCAAAAACTTCGAGCTTTTGCAATGAAATTTTACACTGAAACTCCCTATGGCCTAAAGAAGACCACTATTGATTTTGAGGTCAAAAGGTCAAAGGTCAAGGTCAAAAATTTATACATTCTGTTTGTGTGTAAAATTTTCATTTCCGTGCGATATCTCAAGAAGCTTTTAAGCTTTTGCAATGAAATTTTATATCATAACTCCCTTTGGTCCCGCCCGCAACTCTTACGTCCCCCCAACCCCACCATCCTCCGACCCCACCCCTCAAGATCCGTACATGCTCTTTTATCCTTAAGCAGGGGACACAGCTTCCCTGAATTAGCTTGTTAGTATAGCATTTAAACTTGGATATTGTGAATGTCGTATCCTGTTTTATATACAATGCATTTTACTGAAATTGGTATTACGTTCTCACCTTTAGCTTGATGCATAATGTTAAAATGCTATGAGAATGGTTTCATTTATTGAAAAAAAGTAGCCAACTCAAAATATTGAAAGCCTATACACGTACCATATTGAGTGACTTGTACGTAGAGCATTGTGCTACGTGCATGTAAAAAATACACTCTTTTGTTGTTTTGGTAGACTAGAAACGCTTTGCACGAAAGGCTGCACGGTTTACACGAAAGCCTGCACGAAACGCTTTGTACACGTTTCTCACACGCTTTGTACACGATTCTCGCACGTTTTGGCCTCGATCTGGATTTTCTATTCGGAATCTCTCGGACTTTATTTAAATTAAGTAAATTACGGATTAATCAAAGATTAGTTAAGAATTGCAATCATTCAGATTAAGTTAGGATTAGAACTCGCTACAACAGTACTATATTAACAGATAAAAATACACAATGTCAAGTTGTATTTAATTAATATTATAGTTGTCATTGAGTATGTGACGCGCCCGGTGAAATGCCTAACATCGTCTATGTACAAAACTTTTTCACTAGACTCTAAATTACGTACTGAAAAAAAAAAATAATTATATTTGTAATTCATAATCTTTACAGCATTCAATGTTTTTACAATTATAGTTTGATATTAACAAATCGTTTAATTACTGACAAATAAACCCAGTTATTGATTTGAAAAAAAATATTGATTAAATTGTGTATGATTTCTGTAAACGGATTGATTTTCTTTCCTTTTCTTTTTTTATTATTGATTGATTTATTCATTTTTTTGATTTACCTAGTAGTAAATAAATAATTTCAATTGATTGAATTAGGTTCTGTTTATAATTTACAAAGGTAATATGTACAAAATGTACACTAAATCAAATAAGAACATTGTGCCGGATGGGGGGGGGGTTGATTACCGAGATGTTACTTCTGTTCATGGCTAAATATAACTGGCACTTGTTTCAGTAAGTAGACCATTGGGAAAAAATTATTATAGAAACAAATGCCCGTTCTAAGAAAAAAAAAAGGATATCCATGTCTCCAGCGGGACCAGATACATATTATTCATTAACTGCACTTTAATTAGAATGGTAAATATATCGCTTCATTACAGAATAAAACTTTGACTTATCATTAAAATGTAACATGGTAGAAAAGCCGGGGGAATAGGTATTGTAATGCGTTAGTTCACCATTTTAAGGCATAATTGTGTTTATCAAATAAAAACCCACCACCTTGTAAAATCTTTGATTTCAAATCCCGTCTACACAAAAAAAAAATGTAATCAATAGTCGCGGCTCTTAACAATACATCCAATATACATGAATACATGTCCAGTGTCCTAAAAACTAAAAAATATGCCCTAGAACTGCGTGATTAATAAAACAACTAATATATAATTAATCCGGATTTTTTTCTTTATATTTTATTATTCACGAATACACTGGCAAATTAATTCACTGTTTACAGAGAATCGGATAAATTTAAGAAATAAAATCCACGCGTATTTATTTTTACCCATTAAATACTAATAAAACTATTAAATTTCACGAATTAAAAATCAATCGTTATTGTCGGGTGTCATCTTAGCCATGATTGACAAGAGATAATACATGTACATGTAGCAGAAGAAGTTTTCAGTTCCCGGCACGCGGAGCCCGTGATCGCTGTTGTAAATGACCTTGATCACAGTCGTAAGAAGAGTGTCGGAAGTGTAAAGAAGATTCCAATACATTTTTAAGGGGTGCATCAGGCGCACCTCGAAAAAACCCCCCAATATTTTCTTTAAAAAGAAAATTACCTATAAAAACATGTTAATAACAAAAACTCAAAAGTTTGTGTTTACATTTGAACACACCCCCTCCCCCAGAAATATTTAACCTTGTATTTTCCGATGCATGTGAATTATGATTCATTTATAAGACAATTATTAATCAACCAATTTTATGCATAAAAAGACTTTAAATGACTCATCGTTTAAAAATTATTTGTACCACAGTCTTGTAATATAAGAAAATTATGTTCGTTTAAAAAGAAAAAAAAATTAATTGTGCTCCCCGGTCTAGAATTTTCATACTTCACATTTATAGCAACGCACTAAACTTAGTGTTTTATATTTCACGCCTGCCTTATCTATTTATTATTTTGCATTAATCACCCATATGTTTTTGTAATATCTATATACCACAACTGTAAAATGGTGAAGAGATTCAAATAAATGAATGCAAGGACAAGACCGGATTATTAATTATTTTTTTTTAAAACAATGTTCAGTATTGCTCCCTTTAAAAAATGTATTGAATCAAATACCTTAAAATTGATGTGCGTATAATTAATTACTTTGAAAATATTTTCTTTCCTTCTTTATTTAAATAAAAAAAAGAAAGAAAATCAAACAAATATGTAATACATTACCGAGTAATTTTATTTTGTTGTTTCCGTAGTTTTTTTTCTCCCTTAAAATACCACCGGTATAATATATTCGAATAATATTAGTTACAAACAACACAGAATGACATGTTCATCCACCAATAGCCATATTTAAAATAAAATGAGTTCCGAATGAATCCTACACGTTTCTCACACGATTCTTGCACGAAAGTCGCACGTTTCTCACACGGTTCTTACACGAAAGTCGCACGTTTCTCACACGCTTCTCGCACGCTCGCTACACGGTTTGCACGAAACGCTTTGGAGCTTACACGAAACGCTGCACGGTTTACACGAAACGCTACACGGTTTGCACGAAACGCTGCACGGTTTACACGAAACGCTACACGGTTTGCACGAAACGAAAAGCGCACGAAAGTCACACGCTTTTTTGGGGTAGTAGCACGTTTCAGGGTCTGTAAGTTTGAGTTGGTTGGTAAGCTTGATAGAATCGTACACCTTATGGTTTGTATTGTAAACATAATTTCTAAACTTGAGTCCTTGAAAATATTGAAAATAATCTGTCCCTGCCTTCTTCCTATGATTTTCATTTTTTAAAATGAACATGATAAAGTAACCAAAGACCAGGACTTACTCCATCCCTTCCAGGAACAATGTAAAAGCACTTACCCCAAATAAATGGGTAAGAGGCATTTGTAAGAAAAACACGGATCCCTTGTGAAACATTAAGAAGCGTTATATATAAATATGAAAGAAAGCAGTTCATTCATAAGTGATTAACCCCAACCCGCCCCCATTTCCGAGTATAGATTTTTTGTGTTTAATTTTATGATTTTTTTTTCTTTTGGTACAAAGGGGTGGGGTGGGGGTGGGGGGCTTGTCAGAAATTTATTTATGTTTTCATTATCAATAAAAAAAAAAACAGCTACACAGATTTACTATTAATTTTACTGCTACAATGTTCAATCTACATTTTTCTTAGTCTAGAGAAATGATAAACTTGATAAAAACTTTAAAATATGATTCAGACAATTTGTAATTCTATGCCCCCCCCCCCCCCCAAAAATGAAAGTATAATTTTCACTGGTCGAAAGGAATCAATTACAAAACAAAACATTTTCATTACTGACCGTAACAATTTCTTTTTTTTTTTTTTTTTGGATAAAGACCATTCCCTTAAAGAAAATACTTGGATCAGGAACATTATCAATTTCTTTATAAAATATTTTCAAAGTCATTGAATAAAAAGTTCAGATCTGAAATATACACAGATAACTTTTCTCTCTTTTTTTCTGAATCAGATACAGATAAAGGCAAACGGTAATATTAAAAAGATTGAGTTTTCTGTTACATCCCTCACTAATACAGGGTTTTTAGGTGTGGATTGTTTTCTACTTGTAGCCTTTACATAGAGATAAAATATACTTTTACGTTCTTTAATTTTAGAATGAGGGTGTAAAGAGTATCAGTTTATATTTTAAATGTAGCAAATTCTATCAAGTGAAAACACTCATCATATAAAAGTTGTAAATTATGAATGACATAAATTCTGTTTAAAACTGCATAATATGACTGCGTTGACTAATGGGTTAAGGGACGACCATTTGATTCAGAAGGGGGGGGGGGGGCAAATTTTTTCCAAGTCAGATTATTTATTCTCATGGAATTGAAGGACACATTATTTATTTCCAATATGATCCAGGACAGATTATGTATTTTTTGCTTCACTGAAAAAAGTCTGAAAATAAAACTAGATGCTGTCATGAGACAGTAATACCCGCACTAAGGTGTTTGCCTCTAAATGCACACTCCTTCATATTGGGCTTACCAAGGAAAAAGTCCAAATAATTCTATAATTTACACAGTACATGTATTCGTCAAATCGAGCATAAAATGCTCAGGTGACCATGTGACCCATGAACCTCTTATACGCATTTCATATACTTAATTCATTACCAGTCTGAAATATCAGAATTTAATTAATGTTGTAAATTAGGTTTTAATAAAAAAGGGGGGGGATATAAATTTTTGGCCCATAATTGGAACTTTTTAAATTAAATTTATCTTCTCAACAACAAATAATATTATTTTAGTACAAAGCGTTTTTGATGAATTTATCAAAATGTGCAAACTTTTTTTTAGTATTTGATTAGGCAAAAACCTCCTTGAAAAGCCATACCCAATCAATTTATATGTGTCCCCCCCCCCCCCCCAAATACACACACACACAATTTGCCTGTTTTTGGAAATAGGCCTAGATGGCAAAGTTATGTTAAAACATCGTTTGTTATGATAATTTAAAATTTGTTCTTGTACTGTACATGTATGTGAACACCTTTTTGAAAATTTCTACATCACATTGGGCTTGCGTCACCCTACCAGTACTAGTACTAGTTTTACCATTATCATTTTTAGATTGCACATGCCATGTGACATGGTGCAGTGTTACATGTATATCAGTGGAAATTAATTCATTTTGTGTTTTAATTGGATTATATTTCATGAAGTTGACAGGACCTATGACAGTCGGTAAGTACAAGTTTAAGTATAGATTGGGGTAAAATAAACCAAAATGCAAATGGTTAGGTTAAAGTTTAAAAAGGATCAAAAATCATCGGCAATCTCCTATGCAGAGTTGTCGTTCGTTTCTCTCTCAGACACTGAATGTATGAGCCGATGGTAGAGAGTGGATCATCGATGCCACAATAGACGAATTTCACATTCTGAAGAGTTATCTCCCGTTGTCGACATTACATTCAGTTACAGGCATAGATCCGGGAATTTTTTTCCGGGGGGGAGGGGGGTCCACACCTCGGTCCAAAAAAATTCCAGCCCAGAATTTCCTGAGGAGCAAAATAAAAAAACAAACGAACAAACAAACAAAATAAAAACAATGATGGTGGGGTCCATGTTTTTAAAGGGGGAGGGCATCCAAAGTCATTTTTTATTTGCTTCTGTAAATCAGTATATAGTCCTATTTAAATAACTCTGCAAATTCCAGGGGGGGGGGGGGGGTTCCAATCTCCCTAGCCGCTCCCTGTCCCTGAAATGACAAATGATCATGCAACTCCTAAATAGTAGAAAATTTTTCCATTTGACTAGACATAATTTTGTTTCTTGTGTTATTATGTTATGTACATCTAATGGTTTAAGGTTATGAACCCTTGAGGTCATCCCCACTCTCTTGTTCATAATATGACTACATCAAATTAAATAGAAGTGCATCAATGATAAGATTACTTGACATTTCATTCATGAATTTGGGTCAACCTAGAATTAGGAATGAAAATCATTCAAAGAGATGGACCATTAAACTATTTGTATGTATTCACATTTTTTTTATGTCAAACCAAAGTATTAGACTAGTTTGCATACATGAACAAACTGGGGTCTGGGAAGGGGAAGGGGCAAGGGGAAGGAGTTATCTCTTTACGTCTTAATTAATTGTTGAAAATTCCTAAAATGAATGTTAACTTTAAATCCGACTTGTACGTCTTCATTATTTTTGAGTGGTGGTGTCTCCGTATAAGTGAAAAATTCCCAAGAGGGACATTTAACAACAAACAAACATTAATGACTTAAAAAACACAATATACATGTACATGTTTATTAGTCAATGGATATACTTCTGATCATATCTCTAGTTCTCCCTTGAAATGATGATATAATTTAAATATTTTAAGAATGATTAAGAGTTGAAAAGGTTGTGCATTTTAAAATTCACTAAGCTCTGTGGTTGAATTAGCTATACCAGTTTAGCTTATTTTGCTACTCAAAGCACCTTGATTAACTATTTTTAATCATACTGTTTTCTGAAATGTGAAGTTTTTTCAACATGGATACAAGTCATACCTTTTCAGCTTCTGAAAACAATTAATGCATGAAAAAAAAACTGCTTTTCAAATACTGTAACTCTTTCCAAGTACTTGTGATCATCAGTTTTTAGCTCACTTGAGTTTTTCTGGTTTTCTGATCACATTTTGTTTGTCATTCATCTGTCCGCCTGTAAACTTTTCACATTTTTGTCTTCTTCACTAGAACCGCCGGGCCAATTTCAACCAACCCAGCCACAAAGCATCTTTGGGTAAAGGGGATTCAAGTTTGTTCAAGTGAAGGGTCACACCCTCTTTCAAGGGGGGATAATCAAGAATTAGTGAAAATTTGGTGGTATCATTTTAAAAAAGTCTTATCAAGAACCACTGACTGGGCCCAAAAAGTTGAAACTTTCTTTACATAGACAGTGTAGCTTCAAATTTGTTAAAATTATGACCCACTGGGGTAGGATGGGGCCACATATGGGGATCCAATGATTTACATAGAAAAATGCAGGGGATTTTTTCCATCATAAATCTTCTTCTCATGAATAGCAAGGGCATTATTGTCGTCCGTTTTCACAAAAGGGACCTAGGGGACATTAAATCTCATTTGTCTGTCAGTCTGTCCGTTTGTCAGTCTGTCCGTCTGTCACAATAAATTTAACCTTGGTCATAACTTCTGAATAATAAGAGATAGGGATTTCATATTTCACATGTACATTACCTACAAGAACTTTCTAAACATACCATGATTTTTGAACCCATGACCTTGACCTTGAAGTTTGACCTACTTTTCAAAAAATTTAACATTATTTCAAATGATCATTTTGAAAGAGAAAAGATAGGGTGTTCATATTATACATGTATATTACCTGTGACAAGACCTTTCTAAATATATCATGACTTTTGACTCTGTGACATTGACCTTGAAGTTTAACCTACTTTTCAAAAATGTTATATTTCCTTATAACTTTTGATTGAGAAGAGATAGGACTTTTATATTTGACATGTACATTACCTGTAACAAGATGTTTCCAAGAATGCTATGATTTTTTACCCCTTGACCTTGAAGTTTTACCTAATTTTCAAAAATTTTAACTTTGGTGATTACTTTTGAATGACATATGATAGGGCGTGCATATTTGAAACAATATGTCATAAATAATGGCATCCCATCCACTAGGACACGGAAAGCAGGGGACCACAATTCTTTGAATTTGCTTGTTAGTCATTTTGATATGGAAACATCCTCATATAGTGTAGATTCAAGTTTTTTATGCCCTGCCATGAATATAGTGTTTGTCATGTCCGACTTC
>NW_026889755.1:3795000-3825000 GCF_033153115.1 Saccostrea echinata | reverse complement strand
TGTCTAAATGTTTAACAAAAACACACAATAATTATAAAATTAAAAAAATGAATAAATAACGGGTTAAATATTTTATCTGATGGAATCCTGATTGACGACAATCCTGATTGCAACTCTTTTCTCATCGTCTGCCTCACCTCGCTTAAACTTCGCCTGATTATTTATCGAAAGCATAAGAAAACATGGAATATGCATATATCAATAAGTTCGTTATACATTCTTCTTCCTTTTCATATTTCCATTTAATTTTTATGTGCCCCCGATTTTAAATATTTCGATTAAATCACCCGCATCTAGGGTACATTTTGTTGATGTGCACCAGCTGGGACGGAAGTGCAAGCCTTCTCTCTTTTTATGTATCAGTCGAAAATGATATATTTAAAAACAGCTTATAGAGACAAAAGAGTTACATTATTGATAACATACATTGCATATTAGAATACAAAAAATAGGAAAAAGGTGACTCGACCCCAGATTTAAAAAGAAAAAAAATGGAAAGGGGGGGGGGGTCCATACCCCAAGTGCCTGTGAACAGATCACGCATTTCAGTTTCTTGCGTCAGGAAAGAGACAAATGGTTTGCGGCCGATTTTTTTACGCTTGCGTCAATATGTTTCTTGTTGTCGTATTTATAATTATCCATATTTCGAAGCTGAATCTATTTATAGGTAAATATATTCACTGCATTTCCCTTTAATTTCGTTTTACTTGAATTATTTTGTTATCTGTTGATTAATTAAATATCATTCTATAAAATAAATCACAGTCATTTAATATATCTGAATAATTGTTGCTGTTCGTTATTGTTTACGATTTATTATCTCGTGATAATCCGGGATAATTTAAGAGTCATTCTCTGTAAAAACCAAAGAACCCAAGGGGGCCGTTAAAACGAATGTCACCGAAATACGTAATTTTTTGTTTATAGAGTGTACTCAGGTGTCTAACTGAGATAACCACCTTAGTTTATGTTTCGGGGTGTCCGTTGCCATGGCAACCGGAACTAATGGAAATATGGTCATTTTGACAGGTTCTATTTCGTGAAATATATCATTTTTAGCCCCCATATTTTCTTTAAACACGAAAAAATATGAACACTTTCAATTATATAATTTATTTTAAGAATTCTTATATAATTAAAATAATTAGGATTTAAATCTTTAGTCTGAAATGTTTCAAGCTGATAGGAGGCTAAAAATATCAAATTTCGTGCTTTTTTCAAAATGCAGAAAAACCCATTTTCCCCTCTATTTCAATTATATTTATCTTTAAATTCCAAGATAGGTTTTTAAAACTTCTTGTTTATTCAGAATATCTATACTATGGTTTGTCATTTCATTTAGATTTCCAGCATGTGTATTTTAGTTAACTCAAGAAATATCAAAATGAAAATGTCCCCTAATCCCGAATTTCCTCAAATACAGATTGGGAAAACTCTGTTATACATTGAAGATGGTATATTTTGTAGAGTTTGTTTTTCTCTTTTGAGGACATTTTTTATGTAAAACAATCTTCAGATAGAATTTAATGATAGAAATGAATGAAAATGTATTATTTTAGGAGAGGATAGCAACATAGAAGGGGTTACCATGGCAACCATTCATTGGAATATATTTTTCATTTCACTTGTTTTATCTGTACAAAATCACATTCGTGGCTGAATTTTAACAACACTGAAGTGTATATCAATCACGCTACTTATCCATTTTTAAAATGAAATGTAGGTAGTGAAGATATAAAAGTAAAACACAGATATTTCAATTTGACCCCCCCTTTTTGTGAGAAAAAGACGAGGGGGGGGGGGTTAATACCATGTGTTCAATGACTCAAATTCTATCTTCTTCAGGTATCAACAAACGTTTTTGTTACAAATTTAGCTTAAAAACAAAAAGAGTCGATGAACAGTTAACTTACTGATTCTATCAAAACGTAAAGCTAAGGTCAAGATTCAAAGTAAACTGAAGAATAGCTTATTCATATTTTCAGGAATTGGAGGATGACATTTAGTCAGGATTTCAGATTACAGACACGGAATGCTCTGAAGTACAAAATGTTTAATCAAAAATGGTCAAAATGGACAAAATAACCAAGTGATAACTCAAAATCAATTTTAAAATTAGATGATATTTATTTTTTGAAGAAAATATGAAAGATGCGGTGAGCAGAGGAAATTCGAGCTAATTTTTTTTTACTTTTTTTGTATCAATACTTTTATTTCTTGGAATATGTCATTCATAAAGTAAATTTTCTATGTGTTTTAAAACACCATTTTGCAATTATTATGTATATTAAAGCTCAAGTTGTTTTTTTTTTTATCAAATATTAGTAATTGAATGACATGCAATGAAGAATTTCAAAAATATACAAAGATATACATGAACACAAACCATTCACAGTCAACATGTCTAAATAATTTGATTATTGAGCTCATATAATTTTAATACCAGTAGAATGTGGACAAGAAAAGTAAAATGAGGCTATAAATAATTAGAGTTCTTATCATTCAGTTTTTCAAATTGATTACAGGCCTGTAGGAAGCAATTTCAGTGGTTGGGGGGGGGGGGCACAGCCATACATTCTCAGTGAAAACTACCCAAAAATTCTTCTAAGCAAAAAAAAGGTCAAATGGTCATTACTGAGGGGACAAAAGCATACAGTAGCTATGTTTTTAGAGTGGGGGGGGGGGGGCAAATATTGGTCATAGTGTGAATTAATTGAGATATTTTCTGTGAAATACTCAGGAGCCACTAGCAGGAAAAGTAGATCACTGACATACTTAAATGAAGGTGAATTATTACACAATAATCAAAGGTGTACAATACTTAATTTGTGGTTTTTCACTCTTATCATAGACCTAAAGCTGTAGGTCTTTGCTCGTATCAGTGAATTTTTTTGTCATCCAAGTAAACGTTATCCTTTAGCCGTAAAAATAATAATAGTCAGTTTTGACATAGATTTCTTTTATTTTTCTGTCAATTATACAAAATTCAACAATTGTAACTGATAACGTGTGACAAAGGATGAAACTGTACATTCAATGAGATTACTTTTATTAGTTTTATACACTTATTACATGCATATTTTATTTAAGAATGTACATTATTATAAGCTTTTAAAAAATGATTTGAAGCATATTGGAAGTAGTGCATAGTGGAGTCATGTTTCTGAAGTTTGATTTGCATGGCCATGGATCACTTTAGGATAAGTGGTCAAAACTTCCCTCAGGTATAATACTGGGCAAGACTTGAATTTTCTTCGGATACTGTAAGACTCTTCACTATTTCTTTGATGTTCTTTGGGAAAATAACAGCAGTCAATTTCGTTGTTATATTGTTTTACATGTAGTATGATTTAGCTGACTTAGTGTAGGAGTCCTACTGGTATCCCTCATCTTCTGAAAACTCTCTCCAATTTTCTTGAGATACTCATTCATTTGCTGAATGTCATGACGAAATGTAAAGCTCTGGCTTTGGTTCTGTAATAAACAATATAAGTATTTAGATTTAGATAATACAAGACTAGTTTATATTAAACAATGACTAATGGAACCAAATGCTCTGGCTTTGGTTCTGTAATAAACAATATAAGTATTTAGATTTAGATAATACAAGACTAGTTTATATTAAACAATGACTAATGGAACCAAATGCTCTGGCTTTGGTTCTGTAATAAACAATATAAGTATTTAGATTTAGATAATACAAGACTAGTTTATATTAAACAATGACTAATGGAACCAAATGCTCTGGCTTTGGTTCTGTAATAAACAATATAAGTATTTAGATTTAGATAATACAAGACTAGTTTATTTTAAACAATGACTAATGGAACCAAATGCTCTGGCTTTGGTTCTGTAATAAACAATATAAGTATTTAGATTTAGATAATACAAGACTAGTTTATATTAAACAATGACTACTGGAACCAAATGCTCTGGCTTTGGTTCTGTAATAAACAATATAAGTATTTAGATTTAGATAATACAAGACTAGTTTATATTAAACAATGACTACTGGAACCAAATGCTCTGGTTTTGGTTCTGTAATAAACAATATAAGTATTTAGTTTCAGATAATACAAGACTTTAGTTTATATTAAACAATGACTAATGGAACCAAATGGAACATGAAAACTATTACATGTACAATAACAGAGCATACATACATCCTCTCTACACAAGTGCAAAATGTTTTTGTTTTTTTGGATTTTGAGAAAATTATATTGAATAAAGGTGTAAATAATAAGCTTATCTATTTAATTTTCAATATATGGTACATGTACATGGCATTTACCCCGAGGAAAAATGTTCAAACACAATACAGTATCAGTGAACAGAAATCATAGCTATTTACTTTCAAGGAGAAGATACATGTAAATAACATGTTCAATTAATTTATCTTGTTCTTTTAAAATGTCAAGAATACTTGACTTGATTATAAATTGAGTAATATACTGTAAATTTCTATTTATTGAAATTTAAATCTAAGGGCAGATCACTCCTAACATTCTCTCACTAAACAGTAATTATGTTTTGATAAAAGTTATGAAAAGTGGGTCAAAATTTTAGATAACTTTATGCTGTATCTTTCTTCTATCCTTCAAACGTTATTACCAATGTTTAATTTCTTGAAACACATAGAAGTCAAGGCCATGAGGTCAAAATTATAGTTCATGGACATTAGAGAGACCTTTCATAGTGAATGTATCTGTGAAATATAAAAACTGTATCTTCACTCAATCAAAAGTTTTGTTTCTGTGACAGACTGACAGGCGAATGAGATTGTGTGAAAGTGGTGGACAAGAAAGAAGTCCTATATGTGCTGGGGGGGGGGGGTGTTCAGGTCCAGTGGGTCTTAGGATCCTAGCTCCAAATTTTTACGAATTCTTGTATTTTATTCCCCCTTGAGCTTATTTGAGCCTTTGGCTCAGGTTTGGCTAAGGTGAGCTAAAAAATATATGTACTCTACTTTACTAACCTGAGAAAGGCATTTCATGCTAGTTTCAACACTTTCACAGGAACTCCGAGTCTTGCTAATTTTAACACCTTCGTAGCAAGGATATCTTCAATAATCTGAAATTCAATCTGAATCATTACAAATATGTAGCGGTTGATATGTGTTCATATGTTTTTGGATAAATGTATGTATGGGAATTAAAAGTATATGTAATATCATTTTTAAATGTTTATACACCAGTGAAACTTGTCTAATACAGATATTGTGCATATATTCCAAAATGAAGTTGCGCATTCTCAAATTTTGCCTACTTGTCTAATACAGATCGATGTTGTGTATTCCAAACTCTTACCTAAATACAACATGTGCAGTCATGAGTGTAAACCTTATGCCCTTTTCAAAAAATGCAGTTACATGTACCTAAAATTTTGCTAATTCCACTTTCTACAGAACCAGAGCTCGCTGGAATAGACAAGTTTTATGGAAGTAGTATACAAATTGAAAACTTAATTACCGGTTATGCACTATATTAATGCCACTTCAATTTATAGACTTTTTGTCAATCAAATAGTAAAATAGTTAATAGATAATTTGCATTTTCACAGGCAAGTAAAAAATTGATACTTTGTAAAATTGATAGTAGTGTGAAATTGTAAATGTCGAGGTAATATTTTAGGGATAAATATTTTAAATGATATAAATGTAAAATTTATTTCAATAACTCCATTTCCTTAACTGTGTGAAGAAAATCTATTTATAGTAACAGATACTTTCCATTAAAGCATGATTTAGTAGGCAAATTATTGGGAAAAGACGCTATACACTGTACCTCTTTATAATTTTGTTTTAAAACTTACCTCCTTGTTTGATGTTTTCAGAACACTCCATGAATGATCTAAATATCTTCCTCTTGAAGGTTCTTCCTTCTTCCACACATGGAGCATGCAGCAGCATGCTACAATAAATTGTATATTTTTATTAGAACAATTCAATTCCTTACTGGCATTAAAGCACAATTAAAGTGCCGCGCCACAGCATGATACGCCCGTCAAAAAATTACAATTTTCTTGAACAGTTTAGAGTGCAAGAAAATCATGTCAACCTTGATTCTAAGATTTCCATGATTTTTCCATTCCTTAAAGTATTTATCCATCCCCTGTGATGTAGGCATTAATTATAATAAATATTACATCATTGATAGATTTCTATGCTGGTTGTGTTAGACCTTGTCGAATGCCCATCATATTAAACAATATCAAATTAGTCTTAACACCTTAATCTATACCAAATTAATTTTGAAAATAAAAGGCTGGCCATCAAATCAAATATGCTATAAACTGACCAGCAGTTCTTCTGTCTAATCCCCAAAGGATACAGATAAGACTGCTTGATCAGAGATGCTCTAAAGAAATGATTGAGACAGCTAGCCTTCCTACATTGAACTCATTAATTAATCTAAAAGTACCTGGATGCTTGTCTACTCATTACTACCAAGAGATGAATGGGTCTGCACTATCTACCACAATTTTTTTTTAAAACATATAAAATACTCAAAGATTTTTTTTGTTGAGATTTAATGTCCGACAGGTTTTAATATGTAATTCATATGGACATGCTGATTCCACCCCACCCCATAAAATTAGTTTTTAAATTAATAATATTATATAATATCAGATTAGTCTATTATGCAATATCAAATTAGTTTTAATTACTTTTCATCAAATTCATTTTAAAACTTAGGCTAGCCAACAAGAGCTATTTTTAATCCAACAGGCTTTAACCCATTTGCCCAATACCCAAGGGATATAGATAACACCTGCTTGATCAGAGATGCTCTACCAGTTAGCTCCTCACACTAAACTCATTAATTTCTCTGTAATTTGACATGCAATTTTCTGTTATCAAAAATCTTCTTGACACTCATGGAAGAGGTAGGATTTCTCTAACATACATTATATTTGTTATACAGCTAAAGTCTTCTAGTTATGGGCTGGAAAGGATTTTTCCATATTTGACTATAACTTCTTAATTAAAGGTCTGAGCGACCTACTTTTTATGCGCGACACACCTTCTACCCAAGATGCTTTAGATGACAAAAGTTTGATAATCCTAGGCCTAATAGTATTAAAGTTATGAGCCGGAAACAAAAAAGCTAACAGACGGACAGACGGACGGACATGAAGCCTATAACAAAATACGTCCCGTCTTAAGACGGGTGTATAATAATTATATAGGAATGTGTTGTTAGCCATTCAACCACACATTTGACATATTTTTTTTAATTTAGTTTTGTATGTTGACAGGTCTAAATAAACAATAATTGGAGAAACTCTTAAAGGGTACATTTGATTAGCATGATCATCTACTCTACGAATAAATATAACATCGTATATAAGAACATTTAGTTACTTACGTATAAATGGTAGCGTTGCACCAGCTTGACCAATAAAATGAAGGATTTCACACTTCTTCAAACCCCTGCTTTCACATTTCACGTGTTCTACTTGGAAGGGAATTCTTAGTCCAATCTTCTCTTTGGTTTTCACTAAGTAAGTTGGAGCTAAGAAGACTTGGAATTTGACATAGCTTCCTTCTTGACTTCTTTGTATTTAATTTTAAAAAAAAGTCAAAATAACTCGTGCACATTCGATAGTCATTCACTGTATTTAGCAAGTGCAACACATGGCATATGACCTACTTAAGACAAACTGATATGAAACTGGTCAATGTTGAAATTCACGAAGTGTTGAATGTCCCCAGAACAAGCATTATCACATCTTCTAAGGAAGCTGCACTATATAATCTAGGCACTTTTGTATAAAAATATCAATAAAACACATGGTTTGTAAAAAGGAACTCCAGACGTCATACTTACAAATTCCGCCAGAGTTCGTTTGCTCTCTGTAGACGGGGCCTCGACGGGGATTATGGTCATTCTTACAAATATAGTGTTGTTTTTACCTCCTTTCACTGTTGGAACTAGAGAGTTTTACAAAGGGAGGTAATATTTAGTGAAATGCCATTTTTTTCTCATTTTTCAAATGCATTTTAATTTTTTAAATCAAAAAACACACACCCAAAATAATTATAAATATATAATCAAGTATGGGTTTGCTTTCAAAATATTGTTAATATTTTATAAACCTATCTTGGGATTTTTCATAAAATTGCACTGAAATTATGGTTATTTAGCCTATTGGTTAAGGGTTAAAAAGGTGAGGAAATTTAAATTTCTTTAAAATAAAAAAAGGTGTTAATGATAAATCAAAATAATTTTTTATCTTTACTTCACACCTTGTTTTCACAATTAAATGCACTTCATCCAACCATAGTGCATTATTTATTTTGAATATTTGATGATAAATTACGAGAAAACTGGTCATTTCAAACATGGGGGTAGCCACAAAATGTGTTAGGGGCCATAACCTGGAGGATAGGTCACATCCCAAATTTTTTAATATAATCTCATACACATTCATAATTTTTTCATATATGTTTTATTAAAACCCGTGATATTCGTTTGAACAGCATCCGAGGTCCTTAGGGCCCTGTCACACCAAGCTGCGTCCACACGGAGTCCTTACGGCGTTGTAAAAATGTTAAAAATCGCAGTGGAATCGCAGGGAAATCGCACAAATTTCTGTAAAAATTTTACAATGTGAAGATGTCACGGCGTCCCTACGGCGACCCACGCGTTTCTACGGCGTTCTCGCGGCGTGCTACTGCGTTCCCAACGGAGATCTCTTCGCGATTGACTGCGCTTCCGCGGAGCTTTTACGGCGTGTCAGGAGTTGTCACCTCGCGTTCACGGCGTTCTCACTGCGCTTGCTGCGTTCACAATACGTCCACGATGCGTTCTTCACTATGGATATATATTCAGAAGGAGTGCAACACATTTTTTTAAAGATTCGAGTCACATTACGAAAAGACTTCAAAAATGATATATTTGAATAATTTAGTACTAAATTACTGTTAGTTTTTTCAATTATATCAATTCAGATGTGTTTTTTCTTAGATTTTATCATGAATGTAAAAAATAAACGCACTGAAAAGTTGTTATAAAATTTAAGTAATTCCATCGCAACTCCACTGAAACAACAGAACAGGTTCTGCTGTAATTTTTATTTCCCAATTCTACTCCCATGCTCCTGGCCAGGAGTGCAACAAATACGTTAGAATTATTGCTGATCAAATATGAGGCCATTGCTCTTGTTTTGTGAGCTAGCTGACAACGCTCTAACAACGCCGTGAAAGCGCATTGTGATCGCCAACGTACGCGGTAGAAACTCCAAGGGAGCGCAATGATCGCAGTGACAACTCCTTGTTGTCGCTGTGTAATCGCAGTCAAAAAAATCACAAGACAATTAATCTCATTAGAAGCGCCGTAAAAGCGTGATAGAAACGCCGTGACATCTCCAAGGACTCCGCGAGGTCTCCGTGGAAGCGCAGTCTACTATCACTGCGTTCATGCTGCGATCATGTGCATGCGTCTTCACGGCGTGCGTGCGGAGCTCCCACTGCGTTGTTGGAGATCTCACCGGGCTGCCACGGCGATCATACTCCGTTTCTACTGTGTTCTTATCAGACGGCGATCACACGGCGCGTACTTTGTGCATGCCCAAAGTGCGCGCCGTCCCCTGGCGTTCAAGGAGACCCTACCGCGTTCAGTGGAGATCTCACCGCGTTGTCACGGCGCTGTAGGAGACTCTACTGCGCTCACCTCGGCGTTTTGCATTTTTTATGGACGCCGTGCGATCGCCGTGAGGACGCAGTCCCGGTGTGACAGGGGTTTTACAGAGAATGACTCTTAAGTGGAATATAACAGACCACTGTTACACAAGATTATAAACAAGCTAATAGATAGAACTCTGCAGTCGCCAGGCCACTATAGCTAATCAAAGGCAACTTAGTAAGAACTTCACTTTCGGCTTACAAACTTAATGTGTTATCTCCCGAGAGTTGACAAACATAGATAATGGCTGTTCCTTCGCTAAGCGCCCGGCGTTACAAGTGAAAGTCGCGAGTTATTCGAGTGAGACCTAAAAAATTATGAATTCTTATCACTGTAGGCGTTGGAACGATAAAAAAACGTCTCACTCTCCTGAGTGCCGAGTATACAGGTCTCGATTTGAGGCCCTTCATCGGTAGATGGTGACTTCTCTATATGACTGAAAAAAATCTCGAATCGGACGTAAAACGACATTCATTCAATCAAGCAAGCAAACACTTAAGTTTTGAGTCGAGGAAAGAATAATTCCGATCCTGATTGCACACAATTCAACATTCATATTAGAAAAAAAACAATGATGTTAAAATACAACCATACGTTTAATTAGTTATTTTCATATTTATGTAATTTCAAACAAGGTAGAATTACAACAAATATTTTCTCAGCAACACGGTAAGTGCAATTGATCCCGATAAAAATTGCATCAATTCCATTACGCATGTACACATTCACAAGCTAGTTACTAGTAACATACACAATATGGTAACTTACCAATCGTCGCGAGGGGATAAAAAAAATCCTGACTTGAATTTGGTAGATTTATCGTCTTGTCGGAGTCCGACATTCCTACGTCAAGCAAGCAACGTTACTTTTCGACTTTAGATACTCGGACCGCGAATCGACATTTAATGCTTCTCTCTTCTCTCCTAATCTTTAGTGCCATTTAATACAGGTTTTCTGGAATTATTTTGTCTCCGGCCTGTTTAAACACCAATGTCTGCAAATTTTTTCCAATGTGAAATTATAAATTTGGGCAAAAAGACAATGGCACACATCCCCCTTACGGTGTAATAATCAGCAATAACTTTTTTAGTAATCTCCATTGAACTAACCCTGAAGTCTCATAGAAACTGACAGAATGAGGTAAATCATAACGAAAATTGTGTCTTATCACGCGATGAAATGAAAGAGAAAGTGTTAGACATCGTTAAACTCACAGTAGAAATTCATCGTATTTTGAGATTGCGCCACATGTTCATATCATTGCTATCGAAGACATTGATAATTTAATCAAAGATTAATTATATGTCTTACAATTTATTCTGTATTTAATAAACATCCAAAAAAGATATTGATGTAACTTAGGGGATCTAAATTTAATAGAGCTAGGTCTGCAGACTTAATGATAACCCCCGTGTACAATCTGTTTTATTACACTTCTACTGATTTTATCCCTATATAAAATTAGATCGTTAGATATGACTAATTCCTTAGAAATCGATATGAATGGACTAATCCTCGTGCGTTAGTCAAGTGAGCTACTCCCTGCTTCGAAAGATAATTCCCGGTTATCCGTAATCCTCTAGATTTTACTTTTACATTGGTATGATATATGAATGGACTAATCCCCGTGTGTTAGTTCAGTGAGCTAATCCCTGCTTTGAAATCCCGCTATCTGAATCCTCTAATTTTTACGTCTGTATCGGTATAATAAAACAGTTAAAAGTATATAATTGCGGGGGTTAGCAATATTCCAGTTCCCCTCGATATGTCTAATTTCCCGAGGCTTCGCCTCGGGAAATAGTCCTGGCCTTGGGGAACTGGAATCTTGCTAACTCCCTCAATGATATACTTTAACTGTATAATAAAGTCAATGTTGTACAAATTCTATGATCGATACAATGACATTGTTTGTAAGTGAAATCTGCCGTTAGCTCGAATGTTGACCGACGTCTTTCATCCAAAGTGATATGCCGTTATTTTCATACTGAAATTTCTTCGAATTTCTGAGTTGACACCGTCATGATTGATTGACTGTATGTTGTTTTACGTCCCATTCGAGAATTTTTCACTCATATAGAGACGTCACCATATACCGATGAAGGGCTTCAAATTTTGACCTTTACTCGGCACTCAGGGCAATTGAGCAGTGAGGGATCTTTATCGTGCCAACGCCTGCAGTGACACGGGGCCTCGGTTTTTAAGGTCTCATCCGAAGGACCCGCAACTTTCATTTCAAAGTGCCGAGCGCATGGCAAAGGAACAGTTGCTACCCATTTTTTTATCGATTTAGGTCAGTCGCGGCCGAGATTCGAACTCACGACCTCCCGATCACGAAGCGAGCGCTCTACCGACTGAGCTACCGTGAACGGTGACACCGTCATGACAAAGAGAAGACGGGGGATTTGACCGGTCGAGAGGGGATGTTTACTACTTCATAGCTCCTGATCTCATCTCTGAATTTTTTTTTTTTTGAGGTTCGAGTTTGCTCTACTCACAGTTTGTATTGTTACAATTCATTTTCGCACAAAATTACTGTTCGTTATTTTCAGCTCTACTTGTCTGAGAACAAGAAGTGCTATTGCATTGGTTTAGTGTTCGTCTCTCTGCCCGTTTGGGAACAATTTTCCAAAAACTCCTCGTACAGTTTGGTCATATTTCAATGGGATGTGTTACCAGGATAGACTATATTAAGGTAAATAATGCTGTATATCTTTTATTTATTTTTTTTTTTTTGCTTAAATATGACTGATATATTGAAGACTCGGCATTAACAATGATAATCAATCTTTTATTTTTATTTCAACAAACGATGTTACCATGCTTACTAAAAATTAAAATTTCTTTGAAGTTCTTTCCAAACACTATTCCATCAACAGTTTTGGTCCAATTTCAAGAAGTCTTGGAACACAAGTACACTATACAAAGATACAAATTTTGTAAATTGGTTTTCGATTTTGACAAATGGTGTAGTCATAGTTACCAAAAAAAAAAAAATTAAATATCTATCTATTTATCTATCTATCTATCTATCTATCTATCTATCTATCTATCTATCTATCTATCTATCTATATATATATATAATCAAGTGATTTTTTTGTATTGGATAATGCAAAAAATTCAGAAAAAACATTATTTACTTTACTCCATTCATGACTGATGATAAAAAAAGGTTTATTTTTTTTAATTGGATAAAAACTTGCCAAAATAAATGAATAAATAATAATAATAATAATGAATAAATAAAATAAAGGGTTTAGTTTTATTACATTTATGACTGCTGTAAAAAATAATTGGAAATAATATGTTAGAAAATAATTTACTTCTATATTAAAGAATTTAATGTGTACATGTAGTAACATTAAGTAGAACAAATAAATGGGAATACTTCCTTGAATAGGTGTGTGTTAATTGGAGAATTAAAAAAAAAAGATGGGGGAAAAGTTTGATGACAGATTTAGTGCTTTTAGGGATATTAGTCTTACCCTTACTGTTTTTAGATGGTGCGAGCAAGTGCATAGAAAACTCATTAACAACTTCCATGATAACTGTAATTCTTTTTAAATGATCAATATAGGATTTAAGTGACTTAAATGACACAAAAGTGATATAATGACTAATTACTAAACATCGTCAGTGATTTACCAGATGTGTTGCATCACTTATTTTTATAGCTCTATGATACAATCACATGTTGACACCTTTATAGATTTTCAGACGTTTCGCAGGGAAACGTATCTCATTTCTTTCTGCACTCTCTTAATTTTTCAAGGACACTTAATTGGAAAAAGAAATAACATTGGTAAAATATAGCTGATTTTTGGATTTGGAATGGGTCAGATAACCGGACCCCAGAACCCTGATTATACACCTATAGAGCTTTGGTCTCATCAGAGACTTCTGTTTATCTTTCAAACCATTCATCACACCATTAACGCTGCTCATCTAGTTAAAACCGGTTTGCCATGGTATCTATGAATGTGAGCCATTTTTATCTACGAAACATATATGATGTAAAGACCAAAAATCAAACAAGCTTTCTGGGAGCGTACATTAGAAATACTGGTCCCCTATTCATGTACCGGCGAGTGTAATCTGGTTCTTTTTAAAAATGCCATAATTCCGTCAAAAATCATTGAAGCGGAACAAAATGCAAACTTGATCTATAATTCATCAACGTTTAGGATAAAAATTGAGGAAAACCCTTAAAAAATTAAAAAGGTCGTAATTCCGTTAAATATCATTGAAGTGGAGCAAAATGTAAACTGATCTGTAGCTCATTAGATAACTCACATACCAAAATGTAGCTCATTATCTGCAAAGATTTAGAAAAACCAAGTGAGACAGAGAGAAAGACAGACACGGACTGGAAATCTATAGTTCCCTGCGGTTTCACCAGAAGGGAACTAAAAAGATTTAAGTACTTAAACATACTTGTGCCATTACTCATGAACAATAAAACGTCTTTATAAATGCGGAGTTTACGGTTTCAACCATTGCAGAAAAAATAAAATAAAACGCACACTCGGGTAATATATTTTTGTGTCGTCTAGATTACAGAGCAGAATTACAGTTTGGTGCATGTATCACCTTTTAGGGCGTCTTTCCGTCTTGAGAACTGTAAGAGGTATCGATTTCATATTTTGCACATATATTGCTTGGCACTTGGACGTTTGTAAAGTACGATGGTTACTGACCTTGTGACCCCTGACCTTGACAGTACTTTTCAAAATAGTTCTTTGTGCAGATATACAAGAGTCATGTTTGTAATATATGTATTTGATAATTTTAAACATTTGCAGAACACAGGAACTTACTATTCATACCGAGTTTTACTTTGGTCATTTTATATAAAATTAAGGTAAAAATTTTAGAAAATTTTTAAACAGTTTGAACAGTGCAAAATTTTCTTTTATTACCATCCATATTCATATATAGATACTTGAAGCGACAGTTGCAACTATTACAGAACAAGAGTGTTTAAAGGAACGCAAGTGTTGCCTGCTTTATAACATTATTAAAGTTTAAAAGCCGTTTCTTTGCTAGTATCATTATAGTCCAGACATTTACCTGCAAAAATAAGTAAATAAATAATTGCATCGAAAGTAAGACCGATATAGTAAATATATAAAACAACTTACATAATGCCGTTATTCCACACACATGACAAGAGAAGAGACAGAAAAATATTAAAAAACTGTTCATGTTGTTCTCTATACCCGACCGAAATGTTAAGTAAAATTGAAGAAATAAGGGGGTTGCTTACTTTAAAAAAGAACGAACCAGGAAGATTTAAATAAACTTTTTCATACCAAGTAAAAAGGGCAATCAAAATATTGGCTTCGTTTCAGAAACTGTGTATTTTTAATCAACTATATACGGGAATGTAAATCAAGTAATATGAACTTTTTTACTGCAGGACAAGAAATAAAAAGCTCGGGTACTAAAAAAAGAAACTTGAGACTTCAGAATGTGGTAGGTTTCAACCCCAAAATTACTAGTTATGTATGAAGAAACCAATTAAACGATTCAGTTGCAAGAGAACATTTTTAAATTTTTAAAAAGTTATTTGATCAATATTTAGAAAATTCATGTGTATTATTTTTGAAATTTTAAATTTGGTTATCTATGTGTGTGCAGGGTCACAAATGGAATTTCCCTTTATGATCATGTAAGACCTTAGCCTAGGCGAATATAAGGCTGGTCAAGGTTTTGCTGACATTTTACGGTACCCTTTTTATTTCGCTTCATGCGCTATGATTCTTTTTAAATGAATGATAATGTAACCAAAAAATTCTACAAAACAGCGTTAATTGGCTAACTGTAGAACATCGGCATAAGAGGGAAGAATCAATAAATCGTTGATTAAACATGACAAAGAAAATTTCAGATTCAAATTTCAGTTAAGAGTTGTTGTCTTCAATGAGTGGCCATAAGCATCATCGTTGTGAAAGCTAGTTATCAATTGCAAACGCTTATGAAAGCACAACGTTTCATTTCTAACAATTGAATGGCATGCAATAAAAGATATTAAAAACATTAACAAAACCCCTCTCAGACACCGTTTCTCAAGGATTTGATTATTGACCTCGTATTATTCTTATGCTAGAAGAATTAGGGCAATGTAAGCAAGCTGAGGCTATTTCTACTTTAAAGTTCCTATTATTCACATTTTTGTAATATTTCATTAAAATGGGTAAAATTTCGAACATCAACAGAGGAAATTCGGACTGGAATAATTAACAAATTTATAGTTCAATTCTAATTGTTTATTTATATTTAGCAGCACTATCGTATTTTCATTATTTTTTTTTTATCATGAGTTTTGTTCATTTTCATATTTTTCTTAAGAGAGAAAATATTGACCATAGTGTAAAAAATGAGGTATTTTTCGAAAAATACTCTGGGGCCTCTAGAAGAGTAAGTCATTGACATACTCATTTAATAGTGAAGAGTAACAGTTAATTAGGTCTGTGATATACAAAATGTGGTTTATCTTTCCTATCAGTGGACTTATTTTGTCGTTTGAGTAAACGCCATTCTTGTTTGGTCCAACTTCTAACATTTAAAGGGACATATCTCTAAAGATATATATAATAAGAATTTCCAACAATGCAAAAGTGATAAACAACATTGTAAATTACTGAAAGAAAATTATTCAGCTGTGATTCGGCTTGAAATTGAGACATAAAAAAAGAACATTTTTTTTTTAAAATACAGACAAGGAAGTGTAAATTGCGTTTTCACGGGTTAACATTTTTCGATTAATGAATGCACAGTTTTCTAGATTTCAATCAATGGCAAGGTCTTTAAATATTTAAAGTCTGGACGCTTTTATGCCTTAGTGGGGTTTATAAACTGCGTAGAAAAGATCACATAATTTTATTTACATGTAACATACATGTACATGGATTTTGTTTAACATAAAACTAATCTTAGCAAAAAAAGTTATCCCCACGAACCAACAAATGGCCTCGTCTCAAAAAATGAAAGATATGTCTAAAGGTAGTGTGCTTACTAATTTTTTCATATCTCTTTTTTGATATCTATACTTTTTTTCAAATATTGATTTTGCAGTACTGCATTCCCTAACATAAATATACTATAATAGTTAACTATAGTTTACTATAGTATCAAAGTTTCCACTATAGTGAATAAAAGTATTTTTACTATGGATCTCAGATTGTTATATGTTATGTTCTAAAATTCATACATGCATATCTTTTTTTTTTAATTAATTAGATATATTTCTTGTAAATTAACATGCTATTTACAAAATTTAAGTCATCGGTATTGAATTTAAGAGATTTTAAACTTTAGAATATTAAAAAAAAGATGAACAGTAAAGCTCCATAGTAAATCAAAGTATTTACTATAGATAATTTTAGTAAGTTTTTATTAGGGTTGTTTGATAGAAAAGAGAACTGGAGCTATTATATTGCAAATGCATAATAAACTACTAGTACATATAAATTGCACGCCGTATTGAAAAAAGTAAGTAAACAAAAATGATTCTTATCTGATATACTCAACATCTATTAAACTGTTTTTCAATTCTTGGGTTAGACCTAACAAAAATGATAAATCTTTCATATGTCCCTCAATCATCAAAATCTATTTTTAAAAAAGATTAAAAATACCTAAAGTATTACATGTATTATGGTGCAAAATACCTCCTATAAAGACATCCTTGTATAATTCAATCACAAACAAGAAGCCCTAGGGCCTTAACGGATTAATAAAATGTAACAATCCATAGATTAAAACAAAATAAGCTGATAAATGAAGCTGAGTAACTCAAAAGCAAGAGAAATGGGATGATCAGGGATCAGTAGAATATTAATTTAGTACTCAGTAACAAATCTTAAAGTTGACCTATTTATTTGCCTGTACTTTCCCGCTTTTGTCACTATCGTCATGCGGACTGCATGAACAAAACAATAGTTCTAGAGCACTATTAGTTAACAAATTTCATTCCCCCTCACATTGGCCTCTCTCAGTTTTTGAAGGTTATTTAATGTACAGAGATGCAACATTTGCGTCCCATTTTCATATATTTATTATTTAAAAGTCTACCTGACCATTACAAACTATGAAAGTACTTTTTGTATTAATTTGTATAAAAATGCTACTATAATTTTGTTATTCAATTGACCTTTTAAGTTACATTATTTAGTTATTTAAAACTATTATAGGTCAATAGCAAAGGGGAATAACTTCTTTCAGTAGAAACAAATTGACCAAAGGGTATAGAATTTCAAAATATGGTAAAAACACCCTTGCTTATTACAACTTTATATACCCTGTTTGCCTCCTAGATGCCCAAAGAAGATTTTCAAAGAAATAATCCATTTTCACTAGATTCCATATAGCCCAACCCTAATACCAGAGCCCCTGACCCAGGGGACAAGATAATCACAATTTCGGAAGAGGTACCCTTGCTCATCATAATCATGCACTTAGAAGGTTTCCTTAACAATGGGCAGAGAAGATTTTCAGAAAAATAATGCATTTCTACTATATTCAAACCCTAACACCGAAATCTCTGACCCCGAGGTTATGAACTTTCTGAAAAGACATCCTTGCTCATCATAACCATGTAATTAGTTTTTCTGTCAAATGTCCAAGGGCACAGAAAAAGATTTTTAAAAAAAACAAATAATGTATTTCAACTATACATTCAGTAGACCTATTCCTACATGAACCCCTGACCTTATGGCCACAAACTTCACAATTTTGGAAGAGGCATCCTTGATCATAATAACCATGCAAGAGAAGATTTTTAAAGAATTAATGAAATTTCACTATATAATCAATTGAGTCCTGCCCAAACACCAGAACCCCTGATCCAGGGGCCAAGATATTCACAATTTTGAAAGAGGTGCACTTTCTCATCATCACTTTATACTTGGTTTATCTGCTAAATACCTAGGAGCAGAGAAGAAGATTTTCAAAGAAAAAAAACACTTTCACGATATAATTAATAGAGCCCCATCCCCTTCCTGAAGAACCCCTTAACCTGGGGCCACAAAATTCACAATTTTCGAAGAGGCACCCTTAATCATTAAAGATTTTTAAAGAATTATGTATTTTCACTACATGAACACCAAAACACCTGACTTAGGGACTAAGTTATTCATAATTTTTTGATTGATTGATTGTATGTTGTTTAACGTCCAATTCGAGAATTTTACACTCATATAGAGACGTCACCATATACCGGTGAAGGGCTACAAATTTTGACCTTTACTCGGCACTTAGGGCCATTGAGCAGTGAGGGATCTTTATCGTGCCAACGCCTGCCGTGATACGGGGCCTCGGTTTTTAAGGTCTCATCCGAAAGACCCGCAACTTTCACTTCAAAGTGCCCAGCGCATGGCGAAGGAACAGTTGCTACCCATTTTTTATCGACTTAGGTCAGTCGCGGCCGAGATTCGAACTCACGATCTCCCGATCATGGAGCGAGCGCTCTACCGACTGAGCTACCGTGAACGGTTCATAATTTTTGAAGAGGCGCCCTTGCTTGCCATAACTATATACTTGGTTTATCTGCTAGATACCTAGGAGCAGAGAACAATATTTTCAAAGAAATAATGCACTTACACTATATAATTAATAATATTAATTGTTATTCAATTGGCCCCTCTTCCAGACCCCCCATCCTGGGGCCACAAATTTCACAATTTTGGATTAGGCATTCTTGATCATCATAACTATACACCTACTTTATCTGCTTTATATAAAGGGAGAGAAAAGAAGATTTTTAAAGAATTTATGCATTTTAACTATATGATCAGTAGAGCCCAACCCTAACTTCAGAACCCCTGGCCCTGGGGCCATGAATTTCACAATCTTTCGTAAAGGGCTGAATGCTTATTTAAATCATGCCAACAGTTTGACTGCTTGATGTCCAGGAGTAAAGATATATAAAGGTATCACTAATTTTGATGGTTTTAGTCCCTCTCCTCAGGCCCCAGGGAGGCAGGAACCATGAAATTCACATTTATTGCACCCCTTAACCCATTGACGCTATATGCCAAAATTGGTTGAAACTGGTTCAGTGGTTTAAGATTGATTGAATGGCTGTTTGTGGTTTTACGTCCCGTTCAAGAATTTTGGAAGCAACCTCGCCCCTATAGTGTACATTCAAATTTGTTCAAATCATGACCCGGAGGTAGCGTGGGGTCACAGTGGTCGATCAAACCTAGGAATACATAGGAAAAACATGGGGGGAAAAATCTTTAAAAATCTTCTTAAGAACAGCACAGCCATAACTAGCGATTTTTATGTGGAAGCTTCCTCAAGCAATGCAGATTCAAGTTTGTGCAAACCATGACCCCTATAGAAAGGGTTTGGCAGTTGGGCGGTCAAAGTTTTACACAGGGATATATTGGGAAAATATTTAAAAATCTTCATCTCAACAACAGCGAATTAAGATTAGTCTTATTTATACGGAAGCATCCTCAGGTAGCTTAGATTCGGTATTGTTCAAATCAAATCATGACCTCAGGGGATTGGGTGATACCACAATACCTGATCTATTCTTACATAGAAATATATAGGGACCATTTCCTTATGAAGAACAAGAAACAGTGACTCAGATGAGCCATGGGCCGTTTGTTGAAAATTCTATGAGATGTTTGCAAATATTAATCGTTTATGATCCTTTAAAAATAAATTTTCGACAATGTCCAAAATTCTTCCTCTTGCAACATTCAATGTTTTATTAAGGACACCAGCAATCAAAAGGTTTTTCACCTCTTCGCAGATAGTCATATTCGGTCAATGTTTATCAACTCCTCTTGCTTAACTTGCATAGTAACTGCTTTATGAAAACAAATAATAAAAAAAATTGAACGGGAACATTTGGGCATTCTTAACCTTTCAGAAGCGAGCGCAAGCTTTGCTGAACATATCCCAGGTATCATATTCTAAAAGCCATCAGAGGAGCTTTGAAAAGTAGCAATGTTCTTTGCAGTCAAGGTATTTGCTATGACAAGTTTTTGCGATTTTTACCCAATGGCGACATTTTCGCTTTGCGCTTTGTTGGTAAAAGGTGAATAATTTAGATACAGATACAGATCAAGTTAAACATTGGATCTTTCAAAGAGTTAATTTGGTAGAATTTATAAAGGCGGGTCCAGCGCCGGACATCCCCCCCCTCCCCCCGGTTCGATTTTATTTTTTCATTTTGTTTGTATAAGAAGCATTTGCCTTCGGTTCAGTCCAGTTTAATGCATCTACTGGAATTGGTTGTTGAAATTGGAACGAAGTTAGATGGTAAGAAAAACGCCTGAAATTGAACATTTATCAGGAAAATCAATATCATTGTGAAATAAATAATATCATTATAGGATCATTGTGGAATAAATAATATCTTACCGAGAGAGATTTTTAAAAAAAAAGCGAATAGAAGCAAATAGAAGCATAACGTTTATTCAAGATGTCACAGCAGGATCAGAACGGACTAGATCGTCACATAAAAATGACGTGTATAAAATAAATATATATTTTTCTTAATGAACTTGAAGAACTTATCAATAATGTTCATCCTTGGACAGTGCAAATTTTTTCATATGAAAAGGTGTGAAAAGACTAATGGTAAGAAAAAGAGTTTGGCAGTGACAAATGTCAAAAGAAAAAGACGTATTTTCAACTAACTATGAAAAAAAACCCCTAAATACTCCTTTTGATAACATTGATATCTTCCCTGATGAAATTTAGATAGTTTTGGGGGAAAAAGCCAAGTAAATCGAGCACCCTTCCTCAAAAGACCATGAAGTAAAGAAAATGTAGTACTTGAATAGGGTCATATCAAAGGAATAAACATGTTAAATATCAGAGCCCTAAGTTCCCTCCATTAAAAGTAAGTAACTTCCGATACATGTACAAATCGTTAAGAGAATTCTACAGGTTCTTCGCAATTTTCTAACCCCATATTTGCATCTACGATAATACGACCCGTCTCGAACTCTAAATAATACATAGAAAAATCAAGACTCCTTGCAAAGAATTTGCCTCTCCTTAAGGTACTGTATCCTGTGAAATGGAATAGCAAACACAAAAATTCCGCGTTCTATGGCAACTTTAAAGAAGGTTCTAGGGTCTTATTTGAGCTATGACTATCCAGAATACTTATCGAGGGTTTTTCTGAATCCCACTGTCTGAGGAAATGCATGATTCGTAAACTATAAGTACACCCAAACAGAAAAAAACAGCCTATGGGATCATCCTAATGACTCGTGTGTAAATCATGGTCTTGATATTATTTCGGCATAGGAAAATTCCACATGCAAATGAGCAAATGGATCATGATTCTTGGATGATTTGTTAAACTAAACAATTTGCAAGAAAACCACGGTCCTGATAAGATCTGTTGTAGCTAACAACTCGTATTAAAACCGTGGTCCTGGTATGATCTGTGGTAGCTAACAACTCGTATTAAAACTATGGTCCTGGTATGATCTGTTGTAGCTAACAACTCGTATTAAAACCATGGTCCTGGTATGATCTGTTGTAGCTAACAACTCGTATTAAAACCGTGGTCCTGGCATGATCTGTTGTAGCTAACAACTCGTATTAAAACCATGGTCCTGGTATGATCTGTTGTAGCAAACAACTCGTATTAAAACTATGGTCCTGGTATGATCTGTTGTACCTTACAACTCGTATTAAAACCATGGTCCTGGTATGATCTATTGTAGCTAACAACTCGTATTAAAATCATGATCCTGGTATGATCTGTTAGAGCTAACAACTCATAGGACAATTATACATTCTTATACAATATAACTGAACATTTTAAAATTTGCAACAAACATCTCTCTAATATTTGATATACAATTTCAGTTACTAAAAGTTAAAAAAAATTCACATATATGTCACATGAACTATATCATCATGCAAATATAATCCGAACAATTGATCTTCATTAATCAGATGACAATTAAAACAAACATTATCCAATCTATTCACTGAATTTTAAAAGAATGGAATCACAGAAATCCTTTCTTCTTCAAGAATAAATCGGCATTCATTGATGTCACTGCTTATTTATGATTCTGCAAAAAGCATGTAATTACAACATATGTTCACTATAGGATCAACAGAGTGGTGGATCTATTATTTAGAATCACAAACACTGAAAAGGCTCCCAAGTAGTCTGTCCTCGGATGTAAGCTCTTGTTTTGTATTGCACAACCTGAAAAGAAACGTAAAGAAAATGGTGTTTATTCATCGATGTGCATATAATTATCTTTAGATGATGAAAATATGAAATATTCAAGTACTTTCCCCATTTCATCAATGAAAAGAATTAGATTAATCACCATGAGAATAATATTGTTGAAATGTAATATTATTAACGTACGTACTCAAATTTTGCCTGCATCAAAGGCGGGTCTTTCGAATGTGGCAATTTGAATGAAATTCAAATATGTTGATCATGTAGATGGAACTGACAACTAGCTGCAAAAGAATTTCATTTTTAATAAACATTTTATATAATGATTAGCATTACACATATACTACGAATACTTGAATCAAGGAGGTAAATTTGATGCTTAAATTAAGTTTTCAATTCAAATCCATGTAACACTTTGTCTCTTCTACACATATACAAAAGAAAAATTCAATCATGTACTGGTAGAAGCTAGAAAAGTCTTCTTTTTTTAAAAAAAAAAAAAAAAAAAAAAGATCTAAGATAAAGGAATTGTACTCACCGAGCAGGGTTAATAGTCCAGCGCTTATTTTTGTTGCTTATATGATGCAAAGTCTTTTCTTTTAAATCGGCAACAAGAAAACGCACACATCTTGTATATCAGAATTCAAATTTTGGCCTAGATAGGCTGCAAACCACTATACACTACAACGTGCTGCCAGCAGGAGAATTGCATAACAAGGTTACTATGACTCTGAAACTGACCAGTACTAGTGAGCTAATCCTAATCTAATGCCTTAGAGTTAAATTGGGAGTGGATCGCAAATATTTTATGAAGACAAAATTAAAAAAAAAAAAAAAAAAACAGGCTGCGTTATTCAAACATTGTGCTAATTTATTTATCAATTATTGTATTTATTTATTTATTTGTTATTTCATTCGACTTTTTTAAAAATTATTTTTTGTCTTCAGTAAAC
Source organism: Saccostrea echinata (assembly GCF_033153115.1). Classification (NCBI taxonomy): domain Eukaryota; kingdom Metazoa; phylum Mollusca; class Bivalvia; order Ostreida; family Ostreidae; genus Saccostrea; species Saccostrea echinata. Next base: position 3,801,180 of record NW_026889755.1, on the reverse strand, counting down.
TTCGTACCTACCTGTACGCATTTTAATTATTAAAAATTAATTTTCATGTTCTCCTTTAAATATGGCTATTATTGATGTATGCATGTTGTTTGATTCTCCAAGCTAGAGTGAATTTAAAGTTTGCATTTTCACCTATCATAGATGACAAAGTTAACAAACCATATCGGGATCATACAACCAATTCTGACAAAGTTAACAAATCATATAAAACTCATAATTCTTAACAGAGAAGTTAACAAATCATGTGTAACTCGTATGTTTAAAGACAAAGTTAAGAAATTATATCAAAATCACAAACCCTTACCAGTTAAAGTTGAATCATTTCAAACTCATATGTTCCTTTGTTTTCTAAGTTAATGGCACATGCCAGAACCGCAGGAAAATCATAGCAGACTCATAGCCAAGAAACAAACCACATCAGGATCATACTTCCTTATTTGTCATCTATGATTTCTGTATGATCCATTTAATGAATCATGTCTAAATCATAGTTCAAAATCATGAATTTGTGAGTTTGATATGATTTTTATGTGATTTTGGCATGATTTGTTAAAAAAAGTTTTTGTTTGGGCAGACATCCTGTCTCTCAAGTTTCCTATAATCTCCAGTATCTGACCAGTCACGGTAGCCTAGTGGTGGGACGTTTGCTTCGTCATCAGGAGGCCCTGGTACCCCTAACAAAAGAGTACTGTAGTTACATGTAACTATAGTTTACTATAGTATCAAAGTTTTTACTGTAGTAAATCTAAGTATTTTTACTATAATTGATTTCAGATTGTTATATTTTGTATTCTCCAATTCATACCTGCACATTTTTTATATTAAATAGAACTTTTACTTATACATGTATATTTACATATTATTTCCTAAGTTTACATCACTGTTGTCGAATATAAGATATTTTTGGCTTAGAAATCTAAAAAAAATAATATCTAGAGTAAAGTTTCATAGCAAATCAAAGTATTTACTTTTAGTTTGTTGACTATAGTAAATTTTTGTTAGGGTCGATTAGTCAGTCCTAAGACGTAAACATTGGAAGTGACTGTTCCTCCGCTAAGCACCCGGCATTAGAAGCGAAAGCCATTGGTCTTAAGGAATGTGTAAAAATTAAGTATTTTTCAGATATCACCATTTAACCGAGATTTGAGATACAGAAGGATTGACATTTTGTCTAATTTTGCAACCCCCACCAATCACATGAAATACTCAGCAATGAGACCTTTCACAGAAGTAAACAAACTCACAATTCCTTTATGTAGCATTAGGTCTTGATCATTTGAATTGAAGAAAATAGTAATACATAATCCTTCGGGAAAGGGTTATTTAACCGAGGTTTACAACAGGATTGGCAATTGAAGAAACCCCTCAGTTGATGAGCATATGTATCAGTTTGCAGTCCTCCACCACCCTATATTCACATGAATTATTTTCCAAGTAATGAGACTTTGAAGAAAAATAATCAAGCTCAAATTTTCATTATGAAGCATCAACTCCTCACCATTTCAGTTGAAGAAAATGGTAATATGTAGTTGATTACACATTTCACCGCATTTCTTTAGGTTACATGAATTGTCTCCTTAGTATGTATCACTAATCATCAGCTAGTGCTCTCGATAGTCAGTTTTATGTAAGTTGCATTCTGCATTTACAGATAACATAATTGAGAATTTTACGGATAGATGTAAAATTTTACTGAATAAAGTCTTCTGAAATATTGAGAAATTAAAAAAAATGTAAACAGGTGTGTTTTGTATGGTTTTTGCGCTATTTTTTCCCCACTATATAAATCTTCTTACTCTTGACTATTATACCTGAGCAGATCGTTGTGTTTGATAAGAGATTTAGTGATAATAATATTTTTTCTTCTGTCTTCTTTGTCTTTTCATTCTTCTCAAGTAGTCTTTCTTTGGTTACAATGTAACACATGAATGTATACTGCTTTAACATTTGTCCTGTACTTGCATGTGTATTCTCATATATTCTCATATCGAGTTTCTTAGCAAGTCAAGTTCACTGAATTTTTGATTTTTTGAATTTTTTTCAAGCTTTTAAACTACTGCTTTAAGGTCAATATTATATTATTATATGATTGAAAGGGCCTGGCTGGGTTGAAGGGTTCGCCTTCTTTTCTGGTTCCGTATGGATTTTCTCTTTGACTGTTTCAGTGCATTATTTATTAGGCAGAAACCAAGCTGGAAAACGGTCTCTTTCTTGTTGATTTCACGATTTACCAGAAGTCAAAAACTACCGTATCTCAAAAACACCTCTTCGTCTGAACCTGAGCTGGTTTCTTCATGATTCTTTAAATTATTATTTTAATTTGCAGTTTGTTTTTATTTTTCTAAATAAGTTGATTTTTGTGTCATATTCAGACTTAAGTCAATTGTATTATATTTTGTAATTTTTAAAAATATTGTATTGATACTTGCTTTTCTAACATTTATTGAACTTTTAAAAGTTGGGCTGGGTATCGGCTGGAAATTTTGTATTGCGATAATTTTAACTGTATTGCGAAATGTATTGCAATATTATAAATGACAGGTAGAAGGCTCTTTTTCCCTATTTTATTAACTTTCATCTATAAGCAGAGTGTGTTACAAAACGGTTCTTGTTGATTTCACTACAGTTTTGGAACGAAATGCTTACAACGGCAACCTTACCGTTTGGTACTATTTGGCACGATTGAAAACGTTCCTGACATATTAAATTTCATATTTTATTTATGAAATCTAAAGCCCAAGCAGTTTGCCGGTATATCGGTAATGGAAAAACGTATCGCAATACGATACTATTTGTCAACGAATCGCAATATACTGGAATATCGATATTATTGCGCAGCCCCATTTTTTAAAGTAAAGTAAGGCTGGTCTAATACCTCGAACAGTTTTTTTCAAGTCATTTCATTACATTTTGATAACTTTTCCTTCTCTCTAAACCATATGATGATGTCTTGTCAAGACTCCAGTTTGGGATAGGATTTATAAGGTTCTTAAACTAAAAAAAAAAACACTGTATACATGTGTACACATCTTTAATTATTTTATTAACTTTTATTATTTTCACAATCGGTAGTGATGAAAGTAGTGCTTTAAACGGAAGTGGTTTACTGATTAAAGATACTTGGTTTGTATGAAAGAAATTTTAGAGAAAAATTGACAATGAAAATCAAGTAGTTTTGAGATATATTTAATAGGAATCGAATGGAATTGTTTGATGTTTGCCATCGTTGCAAACTACGGGTTTTGTGTCCACTCTAATTCAATGGCTCTCTACTACAAAATTCGCTCGTTCTAGCGAATGAATATAAAGTGACGCCAGGTTTTTCTGACTAATGCAACGGCTATGTGGAAAATTTTACATGGACGCGCACGTAATGAAATTATGCTTGCTACTTCTTGGAGATTCATTGATTAAAAGCATTCTTCAGTAAAATTTTAATCTTTGATGAACAATAAACATATAGGTCATAACTTGTATAAATAGATTTTGTGTGCTTTATGGTAACTTCTGTAGAATTAGAAAAGGTAGGACTTACTAGTATATGTTTCACAGATATACATATATTGTAACCATTCCTTTTAAAGTTGATTATCATTTTTTACCTCAGGCCTGACCCTCAAACTTGACTCACTCTTCAAATCTTTTTTTACCCTTGGCTGTAGCTTTAGCATTTCCTCTAACAAGATCTTTCCCAATATATGAGGATTTTTATCTTTATTTTTGACCTTGAAGTATGACCTACATGTACTTTTCAAATATTGCAACCTTGGCAGAAACTTTCGCTCTGGAAGAGACAGGGACTCTCATAGATTTCACATGATTATTACTTATGACAAGACATTTCGGAATGTGCAATTAGTTTTGACGTTAAAATCTAACTCTGTTTGACTTTCAAAAAACTTTAATCTGGAGCGAAACTTTTTCTTCCGATGTCATTTTATATGGATATACATTGTAAAGAAAGAATTAAAGGACACGAGTTAAAAATGAAATTACAAACGTTGAACAAATACGCAACCTCCCTCGGGTACTGGAAGAAGAGTTATGCCTTGTCACCCCATCAGAAAAAAATGAAAAAAAGATGCATTTAATAATGAATATATGCTGTTCCTTTTTAACATAGTGAAGTTAACTACTGGTTACAGTGATTCGCAGCTCTCCACCGGCAAGTGGTGGCGTCTCAATATGAGTGAAAATTTCTCGAGTGGGACGTTAAAAAACAAACGAATTGGTTACAGTGAGATAGCGATATATGATAATATTTTCCTTGAAAGAAATAATGATTTATCTAATTCGTATGATACGAAAATGCAATACAAATTTATTTGTTATTTAAAAATAAAATGATAATCGTTCGATGAAAACGACGATCCAAAATAGACATTGGGTTAAAAATTTACAAAGCAAATGTAAAAATTTCGAAAATTATTTGGGAATCGTAACAGAACCTACTCAATGAATAGGTAATTAATTTCTGAGAACAATAATGCCATGGCAGACATTTTGCATATCTCCTTGCATGTTACACTGTAGATTGAATATTTAATTTATTCTTAAGGAAATAACGCGTGTTTTTTTTTTTTTTTCCAAGTATGATTGAAAATCTATTAAAGACATTTAAGTCACGTGTATACCTTGATTGGAATCTTTTTATCATTCATGGTGATTAAAATAACACCAACAGTGCATCTTTGTGCATTCTTGTTCTATTGTTGCAGTGTAATATAACAATAATTCATACATGACTAGCAGTACATACGACAAACCGAAGATGATCGATGACAAACGGGGTGACTTTAGCTTTTTATCGTCAACTTTTCGTTCTTTACATCTATGAAGTAATCACTCCTATTTGCTTTTATGCCTCCCGTGTAATTCGGTACTCAAGAGCTTGTAGTTCTGATCTGAGTGCGATTAATGTTAAACCGGGTCAGTCTACTGACAAAGAACCACGCACGCTAACTCTGGATTCCCGCCTACATTTTACACCCAATTAATTCAATATAAATGGCAGTTTGGCCATTAAAACTAGATTGAATGCAAAGAAGAGTTTATAATTAATTGATTTTTAAGTTAAAACCTGTGTCAAAAACTTAATTGCTTTTATTATGACTCTTTTCAAAAGGGGGTTGAAAATTTTCTCCATTAAAATCGCTAGATTTTCAAAAACTCATTTGAAATTGATAATAAAGTGACCATTTGTGCAGTTTTTTGTCTGTAAACTTATGCCCCCCCCCCCTAAAACAACAAAAGCTTTGGTATGAATTTGTGAAATAACAATTCATGAAACTCTAAAAGGAATTTTTGTTTCACGGGACGGGGGATGTTTCAAAAATATTTTGCGTTTTCCGATGATTTCTATTGTGAAAAACGCAATTTTTACCAAAATTAAAGATTAATCTCTCTTAGTTTTCCCAAATAAGTTATGTTTTATGAAAATTCACATAAATATATACATAAATATGAAAAATCATTTAACTATGTCAAATTTTGAAATTTGACTTGGAGGTAGGCGGCAGAACAATACTATCGTCCGCAGTTCTTAACCGTGCCGTACCATAAGTGTTTCACGTTTTCATGACGTTGCAAATTATAAGAGCATTATCTTGAGGTAAAATAAGGTTTACTTACAAATATACCACTGCAGATGATACCTTGAAACTTTTAGTACTTCTCTGTATTTAAATTACCATCAATGGGGTTAGGGTACCAACGCCAGAGTAGGAAATACAGCCCCAAAATGAGACTGTGATACGGTCGCCGCCATTACGCACTGAACGCAGTCATAAGCACTCTGGCTTCCATTTTTCATCCGCTTTCCTCCAAACGTTCACACGTTGATCAGATCCAAGAACAACTTGTGTTTCATCAGAAAATATTATATTTTTCCACTGATCATCTACAGTCCAATGTCTATGAGATTTACACCAATCAGTTCGTCTTTTTCTATCGACAGCTGATATAGTGAGGGTTTTCGCTACTTTATGCCGTGTGTAATTCAACAGGTGTAATTTCCTCTGGACAGATCGTCTAGAAACTGGACGAGGTACAGAACGATTAAATTCTTCAGTTAAATCTCCTAAATTTTGTCTACGATCTTGAAGAACTAACCTTTTTAAAATCCTTTCTGACTAAACACTCATCTTTTTAGGTTGTCCGCTTCGTGGGTCATTTTCGATA
>NW_026889755.1:3760000-3790000 GCF_033153115.1 Saccostrea echinata | reverse complement strand
TTTGATGCAGTTGAATAGCTCTCACTAATACTAATACATATCAGCATATTAGGTTTGATAAAAATATCTTGAATTATTTATTTAAAACTTATTTGAGAAAAGAGAGGTCAAGGTCAAAGGAAAGGTTGAGGTCAAAATGCTGATGCAGTTGAAAAGCTTATATCAGTATGTATTTACTATTAGCATAGAAGTTCAATAAAAATATCAGAAATGGTTTATTTAAAACGTAGATAAACACTAATTTAAAAAAATGAGGTCAAGGTCAAAGGAAAAGTCAAGGTCAAAAAAGTTGATGCAATTGATATCTCTCAGCAGTATATATCAGCATATGAAGTTTGATAAATATATCTTGAATTGTTTATTCAAAACTGATCTAGACACTAATTTAAGAAAAGTAAGGTCAAGGTCAAAGGAAAAGTCAAGGTAAAAAAATTTTGATGCAGTTGAAAAGCTTACATCAGTATGTATCAGCATATGACGTTTTATTGAAGTCGGACATGACAAACACTATATGCCTTGGCCATATTCATGGCAGGGCATAAAAAACTTGAATCTACACTATATGAGGATGTTTCCATATCAAAATGACTAACAAGCAAATTCAAAGAATTGTGGTCCCCAGCTTTCCGTGTCCTAGTGGATGGGATGCCATTATTTATGACATATTGTTTCAAATATGCAGGCTTATCATATGTCATTCAAAAGTAATCACCAAAGTTAAAATTTTTGAAAATTAGGTAAAACATCAAGGTCAAGGGGTAAAAAAATCATAGCATGCTTGGAAACATCTTGTTACAGGTAATGTACATGTACATGTCAAATATAAAAGTCCTATCTCTTCTCAATCAAAAGTTATAAGGAAATATAACATTTTTGAAAAGTAGGTTAAACTTCAAGGTCAATGTCACAGAGTCAAAAGTCATGATATATTTAGAAAGGTCTTGTCACAGGTAATATACATGTATAATATGAACGCCCTATCTTTTCTCTTTCAAAATGATCATTTAAAATAATGTTAAATTTTTTGAAAAGTAGGTCAAACTTCAAGGTCAAGGTAATGGGTTCAAAAATCATGGTATGTTTAGAAAGTTCTTGTAGGTAATGTACATGTGAAATATGAAAGCCCTATTTCTTATTATTCAGAAGTTATGACCAAGGTTAAATTTATTGTGACAGACGGACAGACGGACAAACAGACAGACTGACAGACAAATGAGATTTAATGTCCCCTAGGTCCCTTTTGTGAAAACGGACGACAATAATGCCCTTGCTGTTCATGAGAAGAAGATTTATGACGGAAAAAATCCCCTGCATTTTTCTATGTAAATCATTGGATCCCCATATGTGGCCCCACCCTACCCCAGTGGGTCATAGTTTTAACAAATTTGAAGCTACACTAAGTCTGTGTAAAGAGAGTTTCAACTTTTTGGGCCCAGTCAGTGGTTCTTGATAAGACTTTTTTAAAATGATACCACCAAATTTTCACTAATTCTTGATTATCCCCCCTTGAAAGAGGGTGTGACCCTTCACTTGAACAAACTTGAATCCCCTTTACCCGAAGATGCTTTGTGGCAGGGTTGGTTGAAATTGCCCAGCGGTTCTAGTGAAGAAGACAAAAATGTGAAAAGTTTACAGGCGGACAGATGGATGACAAACAAAATGTGATCAGAAAACCAGAAAAACTCAAGTGAGCTAAAACCTGATGATCACAAGTACTTGGAAAGAGTTACAGTATTTGAAACGCAGTTTTTTTTTCATGCATTGTTTTCAGAAGCTAAAAGGTATGACTTGTATCCATGTTGAAAAAACTTCACATTTCAGAAAACAGTATGATTAAAAATAGTTAATCAAGGTGCTTTGAGTAGCAAAATAAGCTAAACTGGTATAGCTAATTCAACCACAGAGCTTAGTGAATTTTAAAATGCACAACCTTTTCAACTCTTAATCATTCTTAAAATATTTATATCATCATTTCTGATTCAAGGGAGAACTAGAGATATGATCAGAAGTATATCCGTTGACTAATAAACATGTACATGTATATTGTGTTTTTTAAGTCATTAATGTTTGTTTGTTGTTAAATGTCCCTCTTGGGAATTTTTCACTCATACGGAGACACCACCACTTAAAAATAATGAAGACGTACAAGTCAGATTTGAGCTTAACATTCATTTTAGGAGTTTTCAACAATTAAGACGTAAAGAGATAACTCCTTCCCCTTAATTGCCCCTTCCCCTTCCCAGACCCCTGTTTGTTATGTATGCAAACTAGTCTAATACTTTGGTTTGACATAAAAAAAAAATGTGAATGTATACAAATAGTTTAATGGTCCATCTCTATGAATGATTTTCATTCCTAATTCTAGGAGGGTACATGGGTTGACCCAAATTCATGACTGAAATGTCAAGTAATCTTATCATTGATGCACTTTTATTTAATTTGATGTAGTCATATTATGAACATTTCCAGTTCATTAAGAGAGTGGGGATGACCTCAAGGGTTCATAACCTTAAACCATTAAATGTACATAACATAATAACACAAGAAACAAAATTATGTATAGTCAAATGGAAAAGTTTTCTACTATTTAGGAGTCACATGATCATTTGCCATTTCAGGGACAGGGAGCGGCTAGGGAGATTGGAACCCATTCCCCCCCCCCCTTGGAATTTGCAGAGTTATTTAAATAGGACTATATACTGATTTACAGAAGCAAATATAAAATGACTTTGGATCCCCCCCCTTTAAAAACATGGACCCCACCATCATTGTTTTTATTTTGTTTGTTTGTTTGTTTGTTTTTTTTTTTTGCTCCTCAGGAAATTCTGGGCTGGAATTTTTTTGGACTGAAGTGTGGACCCCCCCTCCCCCGGAAAAAAAATTCCCGGATCTGTGCCTGTTACTGAATGTAATGTCGACAACGGGAGATAACTCTTCAGAATGTGAAATTCGTCTATTGTGGCATCTGATGATCCACTCTCTACCATCGGCTCATACATTCAGTGTCTGAGAGAGAAACGAACGACAACTCTGCATAGGAGATTGCCGATGATCTTTGATCCTTTTTAAACTTTAACCTAACCATTTGCATTTCGGTTTATTTTACCCCAATCTATACTTAAACTTGTACTTACCGACTGTCATAGGTCCTGTCAACTTCATGAAATATAATCCAATTAAAACACAAAATGAATTAATTTCCACTGATATACATGTACATGTAACACTGCACCATGTCACATGGCATGTGCAATCTAAAAATGATAATGGTAAAACTAGTACTAGCACTGGTAGGGTGACGCAAGCCCAATGTGATGTAGAAATTTTCAAAAAGGTGTTCACATACATGTACAGTACAAGAACAAATTTTAAATTATCATAACAAACGATGTTTTAACATAACTTTGCCATCTAGGCCTATTTCCAAAAACAGGCAAATTGTGTGTGTGTGTGTTGGGGGGGGGGGGACAAAATTGATTGGGTAGGGCTTTTCAAGGAGGTTTTTGCCTAATCAAATACTAAAAAAAGTTTGCACATTTTGATAAATTCATCAAAAACACTTTGTACTAAAATAATAGTATTTGTTGTTGAGAAAATAAATTTAAAAAAGTTCCAATTATGGGCGAAAAATTTATACACCCCCCCCCTTTTATCAAAACCTAATTTACATCATTAATTAAATTCTGTTATTTCATACTGGTTATGAATTAAGTATATGAAATGCCTATAAGAGGTTCATGGGTCACATCGTCACCTGAGCATTTTATGCTCGATTTGACGAATACATGTACTGTGTAAATTATAGAATTATTTGGACTTTTTCCTTGGTATGCCCAATATGAAGGAGTGTGCATTTAGAGGCAAACACCTTAGTGCGGGTATTACTGTCTCATGACAGCATCTAGTTAAAGCTGTTTCCAATATATATTCCTATGTAAAATTTTGATACCCCATTGTTGCTCCATCCTATCCCCATGGGGGTCATTATCTGAACAAACTGAAATCTACACTACCTGAAGATGAGTCCATATCAATATGACTAATCGCAGCTTTGTTCTTCTTGAAGAGAAGAAGAATTTTAAAGATTGTTTTCTATATATTCCAATTTATAGCTTTGATCCCAAATTGTGGCCCCACCCAACCCCCGGGGGGTAGACTTGTAAATGGTCAGGTAGACTTGTAAATGTTCAGGTGACAGTTAAGGCCCTTGGGCTTCTTGTTTATTTGATTTTTGTTCATGTGCATTAAGAAATATGTATTGTAATATAACAATGTACTGATAAATGGATATCAAGATCTCAATTAACTTAACAGATTAAAAAAATGCCTTTAGACAAAATTTTGAGTAATGTTAATGTATCTCTCCAAATTTTCTATGGTTTAAATATAAAAAATTACTTTCATTTCCATCGAAATACAAATTGATAAGTTTAAGAAAGTCTTAAATTTTTCAAAATATTAAAATAGTAGTTACACAGTTAAGATAAGCTTTGGGTGACACAAGCCATTGCTTTGGATAGCAATGCATTTATTTTTTATTTTGATTATCTTTTTCAAACAATATCCATGTTGTATGGATACAATATAAAGGTATATTTGTAAAATTACTTTGAATTTGAACAGAAGAATAATTCTTTAAAGAGTAAACTTTATACTGTCTAAAAAATGAGATACATTGAGATAAAAAATATTCTATTCACTTTTTTAGGAAAAAATAATGTTGTCAGAAGGAAGCAAACCAAGTACGTAAGTAGTTAAGGCGATAGTGCGTTAATTTCCAACAAACGTTTGTGTAATAATTTATAAATCACAGTTGAATAATTAACCGGCTATTGAAATATAGAACATAAATAAAATCTGACCGATATGAAAATGTTTATAGGTCTTTCACACTATTATTTGATTTTTGTTAACATTTATTCTTTTATAACCTACTGATTCCATCTTCGACATTTCACAGTCGTGCATGTTTGTGTAATTTATTTTGTTGATCATAGAAGATGGTCTGGTTTCTACTGTGACATTTTCTACACTTCCACATAATATAGATATGAAGTGTTTATAGCACCTCCTTATCCTCTTACATATGCATAATTAGAGTTATTTTAATACAAATTCAAAGAAATGGTTGGAATTCGTCCAAGATAAAATGATCATTGATGATGAGTTTTGCATTTTCCGTCCTTCTGTACGTCTGTCTCTATTTTACACATTCGTTTTTAAATGAATTTCCATATCACAACTTCCTAAAGAAAAAAAGACCCCTATTGATTTTGGGGTCAAAAGGTCAAGGTTATCATTCATATATTACGTCTGTGTGTAACACTTTCCTTTCTTTAAGATTTTGCAATAAAATTTTAAATCACAGCTCCATATGTCTTAAGAAGACCTCTATTAATTTTAAAGTCATACGGTCAAAGATAAATATCGGAAAACCATATATTGCAAAAAAAAAAATGACTTCTACATGATAGGTTTACTTCACAACTCCTTGCGACTAAAAAAGAGACTTCTATTAGAGACTCTCTGCATGGTCAAAGGAATCTTGCACCAACAAGAACTGCTAGGCCTAACGTTTTCTATGAGAACTATGGGTAGGGGGTGTTAATGTCGTCTTCGCAGTAGCCAGTAAGATACATCGATAAATTTTGACATTTCATTGAGTTAAAAAGAGTTTTTTTTTTCTCTTGGTTTTGGTCATAAGCATTCATTTTATAACGCAGGAACTTTCAAAAATGGGGGGGGGGGGGAGGGTTAATTCTTTGAATTTGTTTGTTTCAAATACACCGATGAAGAAAAGCAAAGATCTCGTATAAATGTATATTAACGAGACAGATCAAAGACAATCATGTTTCAGAAATATTTGCAATCGTTAAAGTGACAAAGAAAGGCGAAATTCTCTCTCTCTTTCGATCGACGCTAAATATCTTTAAATTAAAGAAAAACGAAACCTTTCTCACTCACACACATGCATTTTAACGCTATGTTTAAATTTTTGACATGTGAAAGTATTAGGCTTTTGTAGTTGTAGAAAATAGATTTAATTGCTTTTTATTTTTATTATTTTACATTTATAAACATAATCGATCATGATCTGAAGACAATATAGAAAGCAATAGTCTCTTTCGATAATTTTAAAGATCGTTTATTGGATAATTTCTGGAATTAAATCCTTTGAGGTTTATTTTGAACACTTCCATATAAGTTATTGGTTTAACTTATTTTAAAATATGCATACCAGATCAAATGAATACAGTGCAAAACACATTTGTTAAAGTTCAATAATAATCGATCAAAATTGAACTCTCCGAGGTGTTTAAGGTTTTATTAGAATTGACAGACACTTTAATTTTGACCTACATTTCAGTATAAATTATTTGTAAATCAATTAAAGGTAAGGATGATCTATTTTACTACAATTACTTATTATAGTTTATAGTTGTAACCTTGCCTGGTGTATGTTCACTTTTCTATGTGGAAGGATCATTGTAAATGAAAAGAAAAAGTTATTCACCAAAAAAATATCAATACTGACCGAGTCGAAGCCGAGCTTAATATTGATATTTTTCTGATGATGTATTCACTTAAAGATTTTTTAAAAAATGCCACTGATTCATAAATGGAAATAAGAATGGAATCTAAGATTTTATGATCTTGTTATAAAAACATTTTCTTAAAAACATTAGCATCCAAGTTCAAACTGTTGAAAGGATTGATGAAAAAAATATTTAGTGAACAACTTACTAGATCAAGGTAGATAAGAAAAACTTATCCTATAAATGCCTTATTTGTTATTGCTAGACATTGGTCTATATCGATATTTTCTGAACATTGGTATATATTAATATCACCTAAACATGCTTGAAGTTTTTGAAAATCTGAAACTTCAAAATGTCGAAACTGTTGCCATTCGTTGTTATATCGAATATTGCCAACACTGTGGCAAAACTAACACACATTTTATATTTTACAGACGACCTCCAAACACAGAAATGTCAAAGGTTTTGCTATGTATAGCAGTCCTTGTGACACATTTCAATAAGTCATTCACACAGACAGAATTTAGACGTGTCTGTCCACCTAATCAGCTTGACGTTGGAATCAGACGGGAGCCACAAGACAGCCTAACCACCCACACATGTGTACCGGGTCCCCTTAATGGTAGATGTTTTATACAAGGTAAAAACACAATTTCAATATATTTAGTCATTTTTTTTCAGAAAACTAATTATTTTTATCTGTGGAGAGAATGCGTCTGTTCTTGCTGTAGGACTACTTTGTTTTTCTTTAAATGTATTTACGTAAGAGTCCTTTTTTGTTTACTGATATGATTTGTGGAAATTTAAAAAGAAAATAGCAAAAGATATAACACTGTTCTTTTAAAGGGAGATACATTTAAAACTGAATGAATGCATAATATTGCTCAAGATAGATTATATAAAAAATCGAGAGTATTTTGTTTTTAACGATAATTTTCGATTTGTTGTTTCCGAGTACGAGTGTAAATTTGTGTAAAGAAAAAAAAACAACAAAAAAAAAAAAAAAAAAAAAAAAAAGAAAATAAATAAAAAAAAACAAACAAAAAAAAAAACAAACAAAAAAAAAAAAACAAACAAACAAACACAAAAACCCCTACAAAAAAAATAAATTAATTTAAAAAAAAAAAACCAAAAACAACAAAATATTCAAATTAAAATATAACACAAATTAGCGTTCACGCACATGTACCAGTCTCAACAATATGATGAACGTTCTTGTTGAACAACCTTAGTAAAACTTGTTTAATTGAATAATGATTTCTACCGTGATGGTTGTATATTAAGTAAATCAGCTGTGCATTATACCGATCTTATGAAAAGACACACCTGGAATGCCTATGAAAATTAAAAGTGCACGAAAATTTATCAAAATTTTATGATTTACCTTCAGTAATTAGAAAGACAGGTGTAACAAAATGTTACCTTAACTTTCAAGTAAATGTCAACTACAAAAGAATTTCCTGTTAACAAGCGGGAAATCTTGTTTGAAAAACCTCTTCTGTCAGTCATATTTTTTTAGTCTCTATATAAATATCTTAGTAATATATTTTTTAAAGATATTCTTTTTATTTGTCTTCTGCGTAGTAATCTTTGTGAGTTGTAAAGAATTTAAGCTAATGATTAATGAAGACTTTTTGCACAATGTCATAAGAAAAGCTGAAATCATAATAGTCTCGACTTTGAAAGATATGTTTACTTTTAAATGACAAATAGATTAATATATTAAATGAACGTGTTAAATGAATTACGAATGAGTAAAACGCGTTTTATCTATTAAGTTTGATGTAATTGAAAAAATATGGTTGTAAGTTTAGAAGAGATTACAAGCATGCTTTGCCTGCTGACCAAAAGGACAATGCACTTCACGACTACAAATGACTTAATTAGAATAAACTTATGTCTGGAAAATGTTAGAGTTTCAAATTAAGATATTTCATTTTATTTTCAATAAAATAAGAATTAAATATAGTTTAGCAAACATATATTGGTTTGATAGATGCGGATGGTGGATTTAATTGTACAGCTGATTTCCAGCTTCAAGGTGGCCTACCAAATCGCCAGTCCCTATGCTGTGAGAAATTAAGTACAAAATATTTTATGTGACAAAAATGTTTGTAAAAAAAAAAAAAAAAAAAAAAAAACTTTAAACAGAAAGATTCAAAGTTGATATCAAAATGGTATTGTTGGCAAAAAATATGTTTTATATATTTTTTTAGATTAATCATGTCATTATTTTTACTTTTTACTTTTTACTTTACTCTTTACTCCCATTACCTAAGGTTATAAAGTTACCCAAATCATCAGTCCTTGTGTAATTTTTAACAAATTATTTTACTTCAACATCTTGTGAAAATTATTAAAAAGTTTTAACGTTCCTGTAAACATTAACAAATTAATATGAAATAGATTGGACAATCCCTTTATTTCTCCAAAGTGAGGAGTTAACTCAAAAAATATTTTTGCGTAGCGGTTATGAGAAATTTTATGTGGTTATATTTAGCATAGGTATGCCGTTATAGAACTATAGTTTTCGCGTACTCGAAAATTTAAGCACGAAGCGTGTTATCATGTTACATGTCCTGTGCAATTTTGAGGTAAGCATGACATTTTAAAATTTTTAACGTCAACTTAATAAAGTGAAGTAAATGATTTTTTTTTTTTTTTTTTTTTTGCAAACTTGTTTTTTTTCTTGTTAAAGTTGTGAAAATAAGGCAACTGTCCATATCCATATGCAGTGTAATAAAAGAAACTTATATTTGTAACTTACATTACTCTGAAAAAATATGACTACCTGATTTTTTCTTTATCTTTGCTTTAAAATTGTCATTATTGACAGAATAAAGGACACATTGAACATGAAGAGTACGAGGGCTGTTCGGAAATTATTGAAACAATGTGTATATATTTTTTTTCTAGTGAACGTCTTTCGGCAAAAACTTGCATATACGTTTGACAAATACTAAGAATTAATAAAAGCAAAAACTATTTTACAAATGTTTCATTTGTTTTTCTTTTCAGTGGTATATTAATGTGTCAATAGTAGGGTTATCCGGCGCAGTCACGAAAATAGATATTGAAAATGTGTAACACCAACGTTCAAACTCTCGGTGGAACCATAGTAAGAGCGAAAATAATTCAATTTTTGTATAAATTTTTTCAATTTTATTTTGACTTCATTTTCTGCAGGTTTGTTAGAAATTCGATCAGAAATACGGAGATCATAAATAAATTTATGCGCGGCATAGAAATCTGAGAACGACGACAAAAATGAATTTGACGTCAAGGCGGCACAGCGAGCATACCTATAGTTTCGTGTAGCGCTATGGAGAACTCTTTTTCCAGACTAAACGAACTGCTAAAACAACAACAATAAAAAAAACATGTCTAATGGTTTTATTTTTTTATTGGTATATATTTTTTTTCTTGTAAAATATTCAAGAAGAGTAAAAGCAAAAGCTCCGGACGACCATCAATTATTACGGACTAAAAAACGTAGACCCACGTTGCATTAATCGGTACTGCAAGATACTAATTCAACCTGTATATGACACTTCATGTATTTTTACACTGGGGTAGCAACAGCACACATATTTTTTATTTTATTTTTTTAAAGAATTGTTTAAGATAAGAGACATTTGATTTTTGGAATGTTATATTTGTAACAGACAAAGAAGAGTAAACGCTTCCCGATCGTTTCATATGCGAAAACATCTTCAGCTGATGTGACGTTAAAATGACGTAGCGATGCTGCTCCAGGTCGATAAACATATGCATGTTTATAATTTCAACGGAACTTGTCTAATTATCCTATAAATCAGACATTTTGCACATTTCTTTTATTCGTTCTTAATAAACTGTTAACGAAATTTTTATGAATTTATCTCCGGCCTTAATGGAGTAAAAAGTAAATGTCTCAATAATTTCAGAACAGCCCTCGTAAAACCCCTCTATAGACACTAGAGGGCAGGGTATCAATACCTAAGAAACTTGATGACAGGACTGCTTTAAGATATGTGGTACATACAAATAAGTACATGAAATTTACAAAAAAAATCGAGAATGACATGTTTTTCAGCTCAATTTCCTCACCCTTACAAGCTACATGTAAGTAAAAATAAAATCACAAATCATCAGGGTTAAGATTGAAACAACTCCTCGGTAAGCACTACACAGCACTGGGGCATTAAGAAGCGCTCGCCTCCCTTAAATTTCTAAAAACTAGATTACATTTGTAAACATATATCAAGGTAAAACTGTCATGATATTAATATCAGCGTATCAACATACTGAAACTCCTGCAAACGAGCATTACATGGATTTACTATTCAAGCGATCAAGGGAGAAATGAGTTCCCTTCTAATATATATCCGTCAGTTTTTGATAGCCAAAAAATCTTAAGACTATAACCTACAAAGATGTCTGTTTGCTTGTATCAGAAATTCTTTTTACATAAGAAAGTAATGAAGAATAAAATTGTGAACATGATGAATGGGCGAGAATAAAATGCACTTTCTCTTCCATTGTTGATGAAGACAATTTGGGGATTTTTTTTATGGAAAATAAATAGACATGAGTAGTGAAATGTCTTAAAAACCTTTGGCATAATGACAAGATGAAAGACGGAGGGTGACAAGAAACACAAGTATGCGCTCAAATCACAGCTCAGTGTCGAGCAAAGACAGAAATTCTTTGATAAGAAATTGCATAATTTGAGTATTGATGAAAATTGCGGTTGTGTTTGTTTAAACAGGTGTAACTACGCCTTTAAAGGTAAACTATATGGCTCAAGTTTATTGTTAAAATTACTGAAATTCAGGACCTTCTGTGGGCTTCGACCACCAGAACCACCTGCCTCTAATAAAAAATTAACCCCCTTCCAAATCAAATTTCTGGATCTGCCTAAGTAACGCAAGCAAATTTATTAATACTTTAAAGTAGCAACCAGTTGTTTAAACATGCATCTGTGTATGTTTTTGTGTTAATTTAGTGCGCTGTCCGGTATTGTCAATATTATATGAATAATGTTAAAAAATGTCATACATTGAACAGAAATTGAAATTTATGAGAAGTTTATATTTCTTGATATTTTTTTTATCCGTTGTTGTGAAGGCATATGCATTGGGTAACCCCCCTTCGACGATTCTTAGTTCAAATTTTTTTGTCGTATTGATTTACTTTTGTGCTAACATACTTGGAAATATGAACGCAGTTCTGAAAGAAATTAAACACCTTTTTTTGGAAACTTTATTTGCAAACTGTATTACTTCAATTTCTTAATCATTGTGAATTATCGATTATTTTTAATATGGATTTAAAGTAAACCGTTCCGGACAATACAATGTTTACGTGAGATAACAGGGTTTTATGTGTAACTGAATATTGTGAGAGACGTGTTTACTTTATATGATTTATGTTACTTGGTATATTTTTAATTTTCAGGATGTTTTGTTAAATTCATCATTTATAGAGCTGCAGTTTCTTTCGAATATAAAATTCTGTAAATGTACAACTTGTATTCCTTTGATCTATTATAATAAAATACTGGGGGTCGTAACATAAAGCTTGCTAAGTTTTTGACTTAAGTAGGGTCATAAGTATGTTTTAGGTGCAATCTTAAGACCTGCATAAGTACTACTTAAGTATGTCTTTAACCGTAACATAAAACGGACTTAGGTAGGTCTTAGCTAAGTCAAACTTATGTTCAAAATATTTGTTATGAATCATCCTAGTTTTTCAATTCATTTATATATATATTTGTAAAAATGATTTAGTTACGTTTTTAATCACATATATATTAATGCTGACGTCCTTACCTATCGGATTTAGTTAGGTTAGATTGATTGATTGATTGTATATTGTTTTACGTCCCATTCGAGAATTTTTCACTCATATAGAGACGTCACCATATACCGGTGAAGGGCTTCAAATTTTGACCTTTACTCGGCACTCAGGGCCATTGAGCAGTGAGGGATCTTTATCGTGCCAACGCCTACCGTGACACGGGGCCTCGGTTTTTTAAGGTCTCATCCGAAGGACCCGCAACTTTCACTTCAAAGTGCCGAGCGCATGGCGAAGGAACAGTTGCTACCTATTTTTTATCGACTTAGGTCTGTCGCGGCCGAGATTCGAACTCACGACCTCCCGATCACGAAGCGAGCGCTCTACTGACTGAGCTACCGTGAACGGTAGTTAGGTTAGATTAATTTCGTATTTAATTAAAGTTAATTCTGTTTAAATTATTCGAAATACAATGTATTTGAAAACAAATATTGCACGGTCACAAAGTGGCACTAGTGGTTCATTGTAAATGCGTGAATATTGTTTATCACTCGAGACTGCGATGTTTTCAGTTTACCTTTTGTTGTTATTCTTTCGTTTGACAAATGTTCACTTAATTGCTTTCAAATTGTCATTCTCGCAGACATGGCACGATAACCGAACGTCTATGTACTTGAAATTGAAACTCTAATAAAAAAAAAAGAAGTGCAAAACAATAGGGACATTTTGATTTTTTTTCCCCATCCCATATCAGTAAGCAGAAACTGCAGACGTTTTATGATATACTTATTTACAATTTAATGAAGGATGGAAATTAAAGAATTGTTTTCAGAAAATAATTTTTCGTGTATCTCCAACTTATCAACAATCTCTCTCTCTCTCTCTCTCTCTCTGGAACGTTAGTGAACGGTAGTGAACCCTGTCTGAATCCTCGCTTGTTGCGTTCTACATTCAATCTAATTTACAGAAAATCTTTATTTGTTTTCTAGTCATCATCCTTTAATTCACCGACAATTTTTAAAATCATTTCATCTCATTTTTCACAGTGAACAAACAAACCCATGATTGCTGTATACAAATTACTTTTGTACTTTTATAATTAAAATTATACAATATACCTATAAAGATTAGTGTTTATAACCTAGGTCCCACTAATATTTCAAACGTATCCCAAAAATAATATTTTGCATTTAGATGTATATGTCATTTAGAGAGTGATATTGTAATCAGTGATGAATACCCCCCCCCCCCCCCCGACGAAAAACACTAAAATTCTTATACCAGTATATTAAATATAGGAAATTATTTTTTAATGCATAATATAAATAGAGGAATATTTTAACATAGAAAGTCAACGTTAAATAGTTCTAAATATATGTTTAAGAAAGTTAAGACATACTTAAGTCACCTCTCCCGGCCGCCTAAGTTTTGCTAAGATTGTCAAATCTAGTTACGGTCTTAAGTTTAAGACTGTACTTAAGTCCTACTTAAGCATGGTCTTAGACTTAAGTACCCTTTATGTTACGACCCCCTGGAGAAAAAGACTAAGTACGAAAACTTCGTTGACTTCTTTTACTAGCTGAGTGCCATATATTTCCACACTAGAGAGAAATAAAACTGGCACTACCCTAAAAATACTTAAGCTACATGTAACTATAGTTTACTGAAGTATCAAAGTTATTACTACAGTGAATCAAAGTATCTTTACTATGAGTTTCAGATTTTTATATTATATGTTCTCCAATCTATACATGCATATTTTTGTACAGTTGGCTTTTCGGTAGTACATTGGTGTTGAGTACTAGTTTTTTGGGGATTTTAAGCTTTAAGTGAGGATTGTGGGACCTATTTAGCAAGCACCAACATGACAGCTTCTAATTGTCATGTTTTATGTTTGTATTTACTAGGTGGGGTAAATACAAAGTTTAGAATGACATGAAGTGTCCTTATAGGAATCATTACATAAAGAGAATGAGAATCTTGATCAAAAAACTTCCTACTTAACCATTTACGAGACGTCATCATACACAGTACATTCAAAATTGTTTCAAATTTATTTGAAAGGAATGGAAAAAAAATGGAATTTGATCAAGTCAGCGCTAAATAAAAACGCCTATCGGGCGCCTGAACATTTATTGTTCAATAGAACTACATGTGTTTAAATGTGCAGTCAAAGTATTTAGCACCTCAACTGGAGATATTTTGTTACAAAATTAAATACATTGATTACAATTTTTAAAAAATCACATACAAGTATATCTCAACTTTTTTTTTTTTATAATTTCACTTTTCTTTCACTGACGATTTTCATTAAATCCATCAATCACTCGTCTTGAATTTCTAGGGCAATATTTGTTTGCCAGTTTGTAGTTGAGAAATGATTTTTTTTTGGTATATTACAATTTTTATATTGTTGAACAGGTGCGATATTCGTATAAAGACATCAAAGAAAAACCTTCGATAAAATATGGCATGTAAAATGTTGCAATATTCACTCGTTTTCATTTGTGTATTAATAAAATAACTTTCCATTTATATTATATAATTTTACAACTGTAATATGTAATGTTTATTTTCATTTGAATATATTTTTGGTGTCTGGATAGAAGAATTCTAAATTTGTTCTGCTATTCTCCATATGTATCGTATATTTTCTTGTATTTCATTTTAATGAGACTCTCATATAATCCCTACAATAATTATTATAATTATTATTAATTATAATCCTTGTACCATCTAATTTACTTTTCGATCGTATAATTATTTGAGGTACAACTTGGCACAACATACCGGATAAAGAGGTTACTTATCTTGTCAGGCAATTCCTCCTAAACTCCTGAAAGAAAATCAATTGTACCATCACAGAATCTCATTTACATACAGCCAAGAAATGGACTTTGCCATTTACGCACTTTGGATGGGGTTCCATTTTTTTGCTTCCAATGCTCAAAATACCTAACCTTTATTGTCGTATCCCATGTTGTCGCTTCTTATAACATATAAAGGTTTTGATAACTCGGTAGCAGCGGTCATAATGTAATAGACTTATCGAACACGAATTTTATATGTAAATGCTTACAGATAAGAAATCTTATATGTATTTGTTTGTTGATAACAAGTCTGGTACAGTGTATTGTTAATAAATCGGTCGCATGGCGTGTTTGTTAAAGCTCAGTCGGTAGAGCGCAACGTGATTGAGAAGTTATAGGTTCAAGCCCCGGCCACGACAGACCTAAAATCGATAAAAAATAGGTAGCATCTGTTCCTTTTCCAAGCACTCGGCACTTTGAAGAGAAAGTCTTTCGCATCAGACCTTAAAAACCTGGTCCCTTGTCACAAAAGGCATTGGCACATTAAATATTCTTCACTGCTCAATGACCCTGAGTGTCGAGTAAATGTTAATGGAAACCCTTCACCGATAATGGTGACGTTTCTATGTAAGTGAAAAATTCTCGAATGGAATGTAAAACAACATATAATCATGAAATATGAAGAAAACGAACAGTATTCATTCTCGAAAAGTCCAGTGAAACGATTCAAATTTGGAGCAGAGCAAACACGGACCTCACAATTTAGAGGTGGGATCAGGTGCTATGGAGGAGTGAGCATCCCCTGCCGACCGGTCACACCCACCATATGCTCATTGTCATGATCAGGGAAAAAGCGGAAAAAATCCGTAGACAGTTCAATGTATAAATAATGGCATAACAATTAGTATGATAAACGTCAGTCAGCATTTGACTCAAGGATAAGTTGTATGTACTGACAATGTCATTGTATCGACCGTAAAACTTGCGAAAAGGTGACTTCAAAAGAGACTGTTGATATCCTTGTTTTATCAACTTGTTTATCAATAGCTTGCCTCGTTTTAGAAATTGTTCATACGTAGAGCATGCTCTTGCGTATCGAATCAACTGAGAGACATACATGTAAACCCCACATGCAGCTGATAAGGGTATATTGCTACATAAATAAGGGAAGTTGACGATTTAAAAGTTAAAGTCATCACGTTTATCATAAATTAAAGCTTTCTTGTTAGGTTACCATTATCGTCTTTTTCTAGTATAATATCTGAATATGAAAAAGATGTGTCAGAATCTGTAGTATCTTTTATTTCAAGCTCACTGGAATATATCGACATATGAATGAAAGTAACTATAGTTAATTGATAATACGTCGTCGATAAAACGAAATGTCGAGTTGAAAGCCACAGCAAGTGTTTCCTTCTTCTCATGAAAGACATCCCTAACCCTAACCCTAACCTTGTGAAAGACACAAATTTTTTTTATCCAATTTCAGTGCATCTATCAACTAAACTTAGGGCCAAGAAACATTGTCCCATAATTATTGCACAGATCACTTATCACGAGTTGAAAGCCACAGCAAGTGTTTCCTTCTTCTCATGAAAGACATCCCTAACCCTAACCCTAACCTTGTGAAAGACACAAATTTTTTTTATCCAATTTCAGTGCATCTATCAACTAAACTTAGGGCCAAGAAACATTGTCCCATAATTATTGCACAGATCACTTATCTGTCCAATTAATATATAATTGAATGACAATTGAATTGAATTAGTGTTTCCATATATTGAATATAAAGCGTATCCATAAACTTAAGTCCGTAGCATCAGTTATCTTAATTAACAGTATATAGAATAAGACTTTAAATGAAGTTTACCAGTTGAAGACTAAGATAAGGGCACTTTTAATGCTATTTTATTTTCTGTGTAATATTTCCAGCATTGTTTTAGCCTCAACTGACCCAGTGGGATATGGGTTGCAGATTTCAATTCACAAACATGTAGCTGATCGCAGACTTACACCAAACAATTTAAGATATGTAGTTCAGAAACCAAATACCATAACACACGTCTTTATGTTACACTGTAAATACACATAACTGAAATTTGAAGCTTTATTGCAAATTTACTTAAAATTTGTCCAGTATCTCTAAAGATGAAGATATAATATGTCGTGTAAGATAGCAGAAAGACGAACAACACGTAACTCTGTTTAGAAAAATGCTCACTGGTCTTTGACTCAGATAAGCTTGATAAAAAACAATACTGCTGAAATATATCAATTAATTTTCCATCAAGAATATCACGTTTAACTAAAGAAACTATGAAGGGATGCGTTTGTATACAAATCCGACTTCCAAAAACTTCTGCATGTTTGAAATGAAACAACCAACTTCGTATTAATATTAAAGTTGAATTTCGTTCCTCTGCCCCCCCCCCCCCCCCGTAAAAAATCAGTATCTTTTAGAAAGTATCCATGGTTATGAATATACATGCTTGTTATAAAATAGATTCAAGAAATTTACTTTTTTGGGAGCAGAGGATTCCTCTCATTTCAAGATTGAAAAAAAAAACATCTTAATAATGTTATAAAATAAGAACTTACAATTCAAAGGTAAAATATATCATATGTGAAAAGTTAGAAGAATAACAAAGTCTCCTACAAATAAAATACATTACTCATATCTAAATATGTTCTGTGCTCCACATTAAGTAGTTTGATGTCAATAATAATTCCTGTTTTTTTGTTTGTTTTTATTTTGCATCAATTAAAACAGCACAACAACATTCAATGCCTTTCAGATTAAACATCCCTATTACAATAAACGTTACAGATTTATGATATATAATATTTGATAAATCATATCCATGTAGTTTATATTCACATCATGCTTTCATCCCATTACAACAATATACATGCACGTAATTAAAAAAAAATTCTTTTCATTACACTCTACATCACAAGCCTATTTATCTGAATGAGACATTGTTCTCTACTCTCCTACATAAATCTTTTATTTTTCTTTTTACCCCGGTATATGTAAAGAAAAAAACAGAGAAAAAAACATACACATAAAATTTATCTATTGTACAAAATGTGTTTTGTTATTAATAATCAGTATCAATTTGCCTCTTAAAGCAGGTCGAAAAATTAGTATAAATATGTACAAATAAACAACGCATACTACAAGCAAAACTGAAAGGATAAAGATACTAGCTGTATACACAGAAAGAATTGTCAAACTCAATATCTTTGATATCTACTGGCGTTGACATTACGAGATCCTCCACTGGATTTGAAATGATGAAGAGGTGCGTGCGGAACGTAGGATTTTCCACTGTGGGACAGGGAAGAATTGGTATTATACTGAGGGTCTGTGGTTGGTTTTCCCGCCTCAACGAGGTCTCTCCAGTTCCTGTTCGGTTCATTGTTTTCTTGTTGATTTTCTTGATGTTTTCTCCTGTTTAATAATGAAAGAAAAACTGTGACTTATTATTCATACCCGTGTCTGACAAGAATTTGCCGTTTAAAAAATGGTCACAACAGTCATTGCGTAAAACGCCTTTTATTTGAATCATTATTGTTGACTGTTGTTCTACGCCTCGGTTAAGAAAGAAATACCAATGTGTAGCAAAGAAGACATTGAGCCCTAAGTTAGGGAAAATTATCCAGCAGATCCTTGACCTTTTGAACGGTTCATTTCAAATGAGATGTTTGCCTTATTTTTTTTTTTTCTGATTGTTCAATCTCTTAATTTTAAAACCCAGGAATACTTACGATTTACTACATTTTCTGGCTACCAGTCCAATGATTATCATTATTAATACAATTCCAACCATAGAACTAGAGACTCCAACTATCAAATAGGTATTTTTAAGTTTTGCTGGAGTCGATTGTTCTTTGGCATCTTTTGTTTTTTCGTTTTGTTCAACAGTCGTAATAGAAGTTGCAGTCTCTTCTATTTGTTCTGTGGAGCTCATCGATGTGGATTCTGTGTCTCTGTGGATCATTGTTGTTGTCATACTTTCTGTTGTTGTTTGTCCACAGGCTACGTAGATAAAAATATTTATATTAGGCCAACTTTAAAACTATGTTTGCCCTCTCCCGACTTACGATAAAAAATTGGATCCTTCCGTTTATTGCTACTTTCAATGATTTTTGAAAGGAACTTAAAACACAATCACATCGAAACCGTACAAAACGAAAATGAGAACGAAGTATCCTAATTAGACACTTACATTCATTTTCTGTCCAGTTGAATTTATCATTTGTTGCATTACAGTAAAGACAGTCATTGATTGAACTATTCTGCATGGGGCTAATGCATGTGCTATCGATGTAACAAAAATTTTCCTGTAAATAGCATAAAAATGAGATTTTTCCTGTTAAAAGAATTCAGAGCTTTTCAGATATTAATATTTGTATGCAAGATCAAAACGACTTTTTAAAATACCTACATTTTTTTTAAAGACAAATATGGATAAAAATAAAGGTCTGCTTCCGAAATTCAAACAACGATATTACCAAATAAGTACTCAGGATGTTCAGGTATTTTCATATCCATAAAGGTCGACTAGAACAAAGTACTTGGTATATATTAAAATGTACTCCAAAAAGGTTTAAAAAGAAGGCAACACTTACCTTTAGGGTAAGATACACATTTCCGGATTCATTGTGGTACTCTTGACAATGAGACTGGTATATAATAACCTTATACGTGTCTGTAAAACGTACTCCGTCATTGGAGATGTTAAACCTGATTTCAGTCATCCACATACCAGATGTGTCATACGGAAGCGGACAGAATCCCTCAAATAAGGTTCTCTCTTGTAAATTCATCTGTCTCTTTTGCTCAATTTCTTCTGTTTGGTTAATATCAGTCTGAAAAAAATATTTTAAGAAAACTTAATTATTGCTGAAAAAGGAAATATGCTATTACCTTGTCATAAAAACCATTAATATAAATATTCAAGGTTTGATTGTATGTTGTTTTACGTTTCATTCAAGAATTTTTCACTCATATTGAGACATCACCATATATCGGTGAAGAGCTTCAAAACTAGACTTTTACTCGGGGCTATTGAGCAGTAAGGGATCTTTATCGTGCCAACCCCTACCCTGATACGGGGGATTTTTAAGGGTTTTTAAGTTCTCATCCGAAAGAAAGCAACTTTCACTTAAAAGTGCCGAGCTCTTAGCAAAGGAACAGTTGCTACTTTTTACCGTCTTAGGTCTGTCGCGGCCGTGAACCCACCCACCTTTCCATCACAAATCGAGCCATTTTATGATTGAGCTAACATTATATTTACAAAATAATTTTTCAGATATACCTGTTTCACGGTAAGGTAACATATCGAGTCCATGTTTTCAAAGAAATATTTTCCCAAGATGGTGGCCTCTTTGCAGGTTGTAGTAGAGAGATCACAAAGACCAGCACTGGGAACACTTGTTATTATGGGAGGACCAAGTAAATCAAAGGAGCAGTCGCTCCCCCCAAAGTTAGCGTCACATGTACAATTTCCTTGTAAAAAAGATTATACATTTTATCTATATGTAGGAGCAAAGCCATTTCCCTGTACTCAAAATATACACATCAAAAGTCTTGAAAATATTTTTTTGATTCAAATTTGATATTTTGAAAAAATTATTAAGCTCTTTGTGTAAATGACTTTATCTTAATTATACCCGTTCAATTTTTGTATGTTCTGCTTCTTTATTTTCAAATGAAAACATAAGCAAATAAGTTCCGTTATATTGTATGATCCAATGAATGCACTACCTCCATCACAAGTGCCATGTCCGGTACAGTTGCTTGGACAGAGGTTTTGTATTGTATAGGTAACTTCCGGTTCTGATTCTTGCAGTGTGGCATTCAAGAGAACAAACGTGGAACACTGCTGTAGAGCGGCTTCGACGTGAATCTGCGTTAGGTTATCATCGCCTGTCATCTGAAAACAGATTTAAGCATTGAATTTGTTCAATTCAAACTTCTTTTATGCAAAAGAGGCCACGATTTCAGTACAATTAATTGATACTAGAGCATGTCATTCTGCAGTATATGTCACAAATGAAATGCATTGTACTTTTATTTAACTTACTCTTATGTCTTCAATACAGTTGGATAATGTTACATTACTAAGGTCGGTTACATATTGTTGACAGGTGTTGTATTCACGTGAATTTTCAAAAGCCTGGAGGCAAACTGTTTCGGAGTATTCGGTCGACCGTACGTAGGAAATAGTACGTTTCTTTCTCTGAAATAGTTAAATGCAAGACGTCTAATCAAGATATAACTTTCATCGTGTTTTCCAAAGAAATTGCTCCTTATGTTTTTCAAAGTAAGTATGATGTTTCAAGATGGATATTGTTTTTCCATCTATAAAAAATGGATCTAGAAATTTTCATTAGGTACCGGTAAATACGCTTAAGTAATTTTAATATAATTGAAATAGATAAATAATTGCATACAATTAAAGGATCCATTTGCCTGTACATATCGGACACATCCCGTCTACGTCTTCTGTTTTGTACAAGGTCTACGTTACATTTATACTGTTTGCCTCGGTTTGAGTTGCAGGGTGTGAACGTGTTGTAGGAGCATTGGGTTTTCCCGCTTTCTGTGCATGTACAGTGAGGAACAAGAATGGTGGACACAGATTTCAAACTGCTGTATACTACAGAGTCACCGCGAAAGAGATTTTCGTTGTCCATAATCCTACGTAATAGAAAGGCATATAGTGTTATTTTATATCAGATTATATGAACAGTTAAACTATAAATTGTAAGGTAATAAACTGTAATAAATTACAGTTAAATTGGAAAAATTAATAAATTGTTTTAAACCCAAATATTGATACATACTTCCATGACTCGGAGAAACCATTAGGAGATGTCAATCCGATGTTATCTGTAATAGTACTGTTTCGTCTTCTGAAGTCGTTTTCCCTAACTCCATCAAAATATCCACACAAACCATCAGCATTTCCTACATCCATAGCAGAGGGGAGAATTTCTAGGTCGATGTTATAATGCCCATTCCAATCCATAATATAAATAGCCAGTGACGTACCAGTGGGAAAATATATCTGAATATGCCAGAATAAAGATTGATAACATAAAACCATCAAAAACATAAAGAAAACTTTGTGTCTGTGTGAATTCTAAAACTGTACAGATTTTTATAGAAATCAGACCAAAATAATAGAAATAGCTGCGTTTTAAAAAGTACAAAAATTTTTTCGTAACCAGTGACAGCAGTTCTCAAAATCAGAAACCGTAAACTATTACTTATTAGGTTTGTTAAGGACTGACTACATAATATATCGGGTTGATCATAATATATCGGGTTGATCAATCGCATAGACGGCGATGCGGAGCCGAGCCGTCTATGAGATTGATCAACCCGATATGTTTCAGTGGACGAACGAAAATAAATTTATGAATTTACTTATTTCTCGAGGATGATGAGGGACATTAACGCAAGACAGATCCATAGAAACCTTTATAAAGGCGGGGGGGGGGGGGTGTGTGAGGGGCACTAAAATGACAAGGAAAAAAAAATTAACTGCCGAAACTCGAGACAACGTAGAATCTCCATCTATTTCTTTGTTCCCATTCTCACTCAAATTGGGGATATTAATTTGCCTGTCCGTCCGTCTGTTTTTCTGTCTATATGTAAATCTTTCGTTTGGGGACGATATCTCAAGAAGCCTTTGATCGATTGATTGTCTCTTGTTTAACGTCCCATTCGAGAATTTATCACTGATATAGAGACGTCACTATATACCGGTGAAGGGCTTCAAATTTTGACCTTTATTCGGCACTCAGGGCCATTGTGCAGTGAGGGATCTTTGTCGTGCCAACTCCCGAGGTGACACGCGCAGCTATGTTAAGGCTGTCCGAAGACTGAATATGCATTAGATATATACTATTTTATTTCGAGCTATGTTTTGATTTCAGTTTGTAATCTATGTATACATACACAGTTAAGTTTTAAAGAGAGTTGAATAAGGTATTATAAAAAAAGCATTTTTGTGATGTCACATGACTGTGTTGATCACTTGACGGACACTTATAAATTTCTTTAAATGTTGCACAAAAATCGCGTCAGCACAAGTGAAAAACAAAATTATTGTGAACGGCTTGTTACATAAATCAATTAAACATATTCTTGGGTATATATAAAGTGCTGGGGGCAAGTCTGAATTTTAATTCTTAAGAAAATATTTCCCGAGAAATTCAACTTACCCACATACAAGGGGGCATTTTCCACTCTTCATCACAATTTATATAAAATGGGATAAATTACATACAATCCCCCAGCAAAATTCAGTTAGAGGACATATTTCTCTAGTAGATTAACACAGAATATCTTCAATTAATCCTTATTATTCACTTGTGCCAGTCGTATATATATAAGATTTATAAATTCTATCTCTGTCTGCGGACGTGTAAGGGGGAGCGTTTCACATTCTTTTTTGTACTTGTTTGAATACGCACATATTAGACAAGAAAAAGGAATAACGATATTAAACTGCAAATATTCACCATCACAACAGCCTTAAAACAACAATGTAGACATTTGAACTAAACATCAACGTAGAAAATTCTACATGTGATGCGAAAGGAATGTAAAAGTTATGACACTTTCCCCGACATGTCAGCTCAAGTATGCAGTGACGACGTCACATGCCATTATGACGTCATATCTAGGTAGTTCAGAGAAGTTACTACGGCTGGTACACTGTGACATTCTTCGGACAGCCTTATCCTAGGCGCGCGGGGCCTCGGTTTTTAAGGTCTCATCCGAAAGACCTTGAACTTTCACTTCAAAGTGCTTAGCGCCTGGCGAAGGAACAGTTGCTACCAATTTTTTATCGACTTAGGTCAGTCGCGGCCGAGATTCGAACTCACGACCTCCCGATCACGGAGCGAGCGCTCTACCTACTGAGCTACCGTGAACGGTAAGAGGCCTTTGAGCTTTTGCAATGAACTTTTATACCACGACTTCCTATGGCCTAAAAAATACCCCCGTTTATTCTGAGGTCTAAAGGTTAAAGGTCAAGTTTCAAGATAATAACTTTAATTATCTTTGAGCTTTCTTCAATAAAATTTAATATCAACTCCCTTTGGCCTAAAGAAGAATCCTTTCCTTCTTGAGGTCAAAAGTCATCAATTCATGCATTTTCTATAAAACTGTTTTCCTCCAAACTATGTCTTACAAAGACTAAGATTTTGCAATGAAATTTTTTAGAAAAAAACTTCCCATGGCTTAATAAAACCATATTCATGTTGAGGTCAAAAAGTCAAAGGTCAATATTAGAAATATATATAGGATACATATTTTTTTAGATGATACTTTAAATTTTTCTGTAAGCTTTTGCAATGGTCATGAATTCTTTAAAAAACTTTAAAAGACTCGTATTGACTATAAGGTCAAAGCTGAAAGGTCAAGGTTTTACTTTTTTTCGTTCTCCATCCGCAAAATGTTTCTTCTTATTTCCTTAAGCGGAGGACACAAATCGCTGAATAAGCTTGTTAGTCTTACTTTAATACGATAACGACACTCTATACTCCCTATTGCAATAAAATGTGGAGGAGCACATCCTTCGAGCGATAGAGAATCTGGGGGATCTACTGCGTTTGAATGATATAGAATCTATGGTGAAAATTGGTTTGACATCATTTCTTAAAAAGAGCCACTAATTTAATTCAAGAAGAAAACATTATGGAAGGTATTTTCCCTAATAAATGATTTTTAATATCGATAGGTACGAACAGACACTCGGACGGACGACGGCACTTCAAACGTTTTTTACCTAAGCTTTATACTATAAGTGTTTGTATTGATATTAAATTTTATTTTATACTTGTATTTTTGCTAGTTCTTTGCCTTTTTTATGATCATGATCTGATTTTTCTTTTTTTCATGAAATATATGGAGATAACGAACAGTATTCAAGTATTCATTATTTACTTCTCCATATGCTCCAGGGATTAAAATAGCGCCACTCTATAACACTCTGACTTTGCGTTTGTGATAACTTGTTTTTTTTTAATTTTAATGATAAAATAAAAAAGGAAGGGTAAAAAATTGCGATTGTTTTGGCGGACGGAAATTGAAATCTTTTACAGTATATAATATTTAGTAATAATAGTTAAACTTCTGAAGGCAAAACCTTTGTTTAGGATGAGTGTTAACTGTAATTTTACTTTTTGCAAATTCTATATTATCGTGAACCCGTGTTACAGTTTTTAAAAACTGCAAGAAGTACAGAATATATCACCCCTGTATATATTCCTATCCTGCTGCTCATTAATTCTCTCATCAACAATCGTTGTTATGTAAATTCGTACGCCATGTTGTATTAATTACTGCTTATAGATTTATTATCAGTACTCTTTTTTAAAAATAAAATTACGTGTCTTAAATGCAATTAAAAAATACTGATTATGGACCATGGAGCAGCTCGTATCAAGGTTTACTGTCATTGCAAAACCACATGTGGAGAACTCTTACAACAAACAACATGTTCATAAAATAAAGCATCCATAATCATAATTCGTAAGAAATCATATATAATTATTAACCTGCACATCAAGTGTACTCTAGTTAGGTTATTGAAACTTTTTTCCCGACCTTATAGTATTTGTCGTAGATTTTCGTGACTTTTAAAACATTGTCCTCGCACAGCTCATAGCTGATGACTTTATTTTCTCCACACAAATCTATGACGAAGACATCTCTTCCGGCTCTTGCTGCGACTGCGCAGACACACCAAGGACCATCGTATGATGGGATACATAGGTGATGTTTAGACTGAATCTAAAATGCAGTTCATAAAGTGTTAGAGAAAAGGTCAAAGTAAGCTCACTTTTATGTACACTGGCCTCAGTTTCTAACTTGTACATAATTTACGTGACCCTGTCATTTATTTTATACCAGATGAAACATGTATTGTTTAAATTCACATTGAAGTCTCAAAAATATTTAATTGAGTTATTCAAATTAATTTAATCATTGCTTTAAAAAGTAAAATAGAGCATTTAAATTCGATCAGACTTACCCATTGTAGTTGGTGTTGATTTCGATAATTTATAAATTCTCCAGGTATATGACATTGGTATGATCTGTGGGGGGAAAATGATATTATCTTTAACATAGATTGCCTTTCAATTAAACTTATCAAGTTCTTAAGCATTGTTTTATGTTTATATCCGTGATAATTTGAATTATTTTTTAATTATCATAGTCGCCCGCGTGGCGCAGTGGTTAGAGCGTCTGATCTAGATTCGCGGAGTAAGGAGTTGATCCTTACGTCGCGGGTTCGAATCCCACTGCGGGACGTGGAGACCGGTCCTTCGGATGAGACCGTATAAACCGAGGTCCCGTGTAGCAGTAGGTGCTGGCACGAAAAAGATCTCTCATTGCTCAATGGCCCTAAGTGCCGAGCATAGGTCAAATTTGTAGCCCACCACCGGCAAATGGTGGCGTCTCCGTATGAGTGAAAAATTCTCGAGAGGGACGTTAAACAACAAACAATAAATCAATCAATTATCATGTCGTGCATCAGCAAATGTGATTATATAATCATTTAGTAAAAAAAATTACATACTTCAATGTTTGTTATCTTTTAATAAGATATCTGTCTTATTTATTATTGAATGACCTTTTCTAATATGAAAGAAATTTGCATTCCACGTTCCTTTATATAGATGCATACATACATGTAATACAATAATGCTTTAACCCAATATAAAGACAAAAACACTTAACATTTTATGCACTTTGGAAAGGACATTACCTAAAACATTTAACAGTTAATACCTAACTATGAAGTGGTCAGATTTAGCAGCCTCTGCATGATTGATTGTAATGTTTGCATTCATATATATATGCACCATACATCCATCTACAACTAACAGTTTTAAGGAATCGACCCTTCTTCAGAACTTCCTACGAATGATTTATGCAATATTCCGAAACATTTGTAAAAAAAAAAAAAAAAAAAGAAAAAAAATCCTGGGACGTGAAAATCTCTCTATCTTGTACTTTATGGTTACATTACTTACTTCTACTTTTTAATGTTACCAATTAATTGCAAAAATCTTTTTTTTTTAAATGGGTTGTGAAGATTGCTTAAATACATGCTTTTCGTTCTTACTTTCCATCAAATGTATATATATGTGGATCTCCTCTAACACCACATGATCTGCCTTTCCATTGTTCATTTCTTTCTCGAACTCTTATCTGTAACATATTCTCAAACCTTTATTGAAATGCTTGTATAAATGTAACTGTTAAACGGTAATGAGGATTGTGAAAAAAAAAACACAAAATAAAGTCAGATATTTTTTTTTCCGAGAAAAAGGCATTTCTAGAGAATAGGTGCATTATTTGATTACAAAAGTATATAAACATAAACATACTATAATAACTATTATCATTAACTTCATTTTGCACTATAATTGTATTGTTACGTTTCAAAAATATTTTGGGTATTTCTTTTAGAAACGTCATTGTTTACAGCATTGCATAAAAATATCAGTAACTATTCAGTCTACTTTTATCAAGTTAAACTAAAAGCATACCGAAATGTCGGGCAAAGACACATGCTCGAATATTTTACTTCCAACACCATTAGTGCCTCCAGTATTTAATCGTAGAGTCATCTGACTGTTGATGACGTAACCATCAGTGTCCTGACTATAAACCGGAAATGAAATATTTTGCTTCCATTCGTCGTTTTCATACTTGTGTCTTTCGTTGTAGCTATAGCTTTTTACTTTGACTTCGCACTGATTAGATGATCCTCCTCCACTACATTTAGACGGATCGTCTGTTTTAAAGGTCATATAAATGTTCAGGTCGCTAAGTGGTTGAGGATCACCATTAATATAAAGCGATTCAGAGGCGAATGGTATTGTCATCTCCAATTCGACATTCCTAGATCCTTTTCTCTCCAATTCAATACTTGGATTGAGTATCTTTAAAAAAATGTATTTAAATGTACATAATAATGTAATTCAATCTTTTGTCTCTTTAGGAATGAATCTAATTCTTGGCCAAATTATTCGAGTATAACCTGGTTTGGGTCAGTTTACGCTTTATATATATTTCGTTGCTTTTTATTAGTTCAAATTTGCCGCTCAATAATACAACCCTAGTAACGGAAGTGATGGGAAGCGAGGGGAGGTAAAAACTGATACATAGTCCTAGCAGCCTCTACATGTGGTAAGATCCAAGTTACTGTTTGAAGTTAAAGGTACATTTATTAAATCTGGAATTTTCCATGAATCCCGAGGACTGGAAATGAGAGGATTGCATGGATACAGACGATTCAGCTGGTTGTCAGGGGGGGGGGGGGTGTCCCCATACCAAACCAGGTTATACAGAAATAATTTGTGTTCCTTTTTGGATATTAACCAATCAGAGGCTAGAATACAAACAAAATTAAATTATAAATGTATAACTTTTAAGAAAATGTTGAATAAAATCCTTGGGAAAAAAGTCAGCGAGATGCATTATAAATAAAATTACAAAGAGTCTTTAAATTTCAAACTGAGAACTGAGTACTATTCATTAACCTTTCTTAACAGGCATTAATCTGAGATGTTTATTATTGTATTACCTTAATTCCAGCAAAGAATGGATTTGCAACTTTGAAAAGACATGGACTGTTTTCTTTTTTACGTTTTGCACCAACTTTGCAGTGTACCTTACGAAGGAAACAAATTTTGTTGAAAATGAAATCACATTTGATTTTGTACTTATATATGTTTTTTTTTTTTTTTACTCTTTTTTTGAAATAAATCAATGCAAGCATTTGTTCTCTTCCATTGAAAAATTTACGCAAACGGAATTATCGTTAAAAGAACACGTTTTGAAAAAAAAAATTCTAACGGAAAAAAGATAGCTTTGAATAAGTTTTAATATTACATTTAGATGTTTCAAGCGATATTCCCTAGTGTTCCAATCATTAAAGTAGATACAGTGATAGAAATTTCCTTACGTCAGACCCTATCTTTTTCTTCGCTCTCAACATATCATGAGCTGTTATTACAGCAGTGTAATTATTGGTGAAATCAACCGTCTGACTAAAAGCTTCCTGTCCATCAATAAACCAAGTGACGTCATAAAATAGCTCTTTATCGGATTTCAAGCTGAAGTTGCACAGAAGGGTAACAGCGGGGTCATATCTGATGAGGTTGTTTATTACTTCTTTTCTCCATGTCATATTATGATACAAAACGGAAACAACTGAAGGTTCCCAATCAACACCTGTTTCCGGCACAAGAGCATAAAAACAATTAGGAGTGAAACAAAAGCTTTTAAAAATCTAAATGCAAGGCTACAAGAGCGAATTGGGATAAACTCCTATAAAAGAACGTTATACTTACAATATTCCGTGTCAACTGGAAAAGAGAATAGACAGGTATTTGTATAGTAATAAAAGTTTAAGAAATGAAATGTGGAGATAAATAAAAAATAAGAATCTAAGCAACACACCTTTGTCACAGGTATCATTGATCCACCCAGTAGAACATCCTCCTATACAAGATCCATTATATCGGTCACACAGGTACGGCGTTAAACAGTGACTGCTACATCGCTGTGAACAATTACGTCCATACCAACCAGGACTACAGGCTGCATTAAAGGATGAAAGTACTACCTTAATTCATTGCAAAGAGAGTTCTGTCTCTGTCTGTATCTTCTTGTCGTACATAATGAATTACATGTAATGCATACATGACATATGAAGACTTGAAAATTTCAAGTAGCATATCAGTTTATATATAGATATATATATAGATATATATAGATATATATATATATATATATATATATATATATATATATATATATATATATATAT